>NW_027186073.1:471160-545737 GCF_028583685.1 Petaurus breviceps papuanus | reverse complement strand
AGACAGAGAGAGAAAGAGAGAGAGACAGACAGATAGAGAAAGAGAGAGAGACAGACAGAGAGAGACAGAGAGAGGGACAGAGAGAGAGACTGGGAAGTCTTCATAAAAAAATTCAGCAATGCAATTTGGATATAAATGCTCAGAAGTGACTCTTGGACCCTTCTTCCTTTCACTAACTAAAAAAAGAATACCACCAACATACACACATATATGTATTGTTACCTCTTGAATCCATTCCTCATGAGAGGAGGATTCAAAAACTAATAGCCACATCTAATTCCTCTGTATCAGTTCTTTCTTTTGCATCTCATTTGTATAAGATAATTACTCTTTTTACCTTTCCCTAAACAGTTTTACTTTTTAGAATCACATCATACTCGGACCTACCCTAATCTTTCTTTTGAAATATCTAGTTACTGATAACAATCTTAAACATGCATTTTTCATTTCATAATATTGATCATAGCTTTCAGGTAGTCTGATTATGTTTATGTTTTCTCTTCTTGATCTGTTCTACAGATCAGTTCTTTTTCTTATAAGATATTTCACTTTCTCTTCTATTTTTTCCTTCTTTATATTTTGTTTTATTATTTCTTGATCTCTTATAATGTCACTGGTTTTTCCTTTCCCAATTCTGATGTTCAAGGAGTCATTTTCTTCCTTAATATTCTGAATATCTTTTTCCATTTGGTTAACTTTCTTTTCATAATCTTTTTGTTTTTCTTCTTGTCATTTTTTGTTGATTTTTCCTCAATCAATCTTACTTAATTTTTAAAGTCTTTTTTAAGTTCTTCTCTAAATCCTTTTTGGTCAGGTGGCCATTTGACATTATTCTTTGGGGGTAGAAGAGATTTTTTTTTTTTTTTTTCTGTTTCCTCCTTTGTCTTTTAACTGTGATTTTTTTTTTTTTTTCTATTCCCATACTTACTTTTTATAGTTGGGTTCTTTCCTCTTTGCCTGCTCATTTTTTTTAATTTGTAGAAGCTTAATATTCTCCTTCGGGTCTTCCCTCTGGCCTGGAAAGGAAACCAAGAACTCTGCCCTCCTGGATGTGTCCACAATCAGCAGAGTCCTAGCCCACTCTTTCCCCACTCACCTGATATGTGTTTATTCTTTCTTGCCCAAGCCTGCATCTCAGTAGCACAGCTGGATCTGGCATCCCTTTTCAGCAGAGGTTTTCTCAAAGTTCCCCCATCAGATTCCCAACTCCCCACACTGTCCAGGAGGTGAAAATTCCTCAGATTGGGGTAGAGGCTACCTCCCAACCCAGCTAGCCATAGGGCTTCCTGCTCACTGTTTCAGAGGAACTCCCTGAGGTTGTTTACACTTTATAGGGAGCAAACCTCAGTCCTAGGATTTTTCTTTACATCTTCTCCCATTGGCACAGGAGCACCTACTGTTCTACTCCCACTCTTGTTTATTTTTACTGCTCTAGATTTGCCCTGTATTGTATCTGGGGGAAATATGGAGAACTTGGAATTTTCTGACCTACTCTGCCATTTTCCCAGAATCCTCTCCTGTCTGGTATTAAATGCAGGAAATATTTTGATGAACTCTATATTGTTGAAAGACAAAACCGTTGGAAAGAGAATGTCTTCTTAGTTCTTGCCTTTCTTTGGACCCCTTGACCTATCAGTCTGGAGAGGACGACAGGTTTCCCTCAAATTGTACACTAACAACAGAAGATGTCTGCTTCATCTGTCCAATGTGCTGCAGTTGCATGGGGACCAATGAAATCACAAATGAAAGGACCCTTGGGGAACCCAAGTCCAAAAGTCACTAATGAATCTCTATTGTAATCAGCTTTGGCAAAAGACATAAAATAGGCAGCTGTGGGACCGGTACCTATCAGGAATGGAAAAATTATCAATAGCATCCAGCACAAGCTTGGTATACAGTAGTGAGTAAGTTGATGAAGGAAGAATGATGTCTCATTGGTTCTCCCCACATTTCCTAATATATTGGTCTTGAATGTTGTTTGATCCTCCAACTCTGTCATTAAAAAATTGAGTATACACTACACTACACACACACACACACACATACACACATTTATATATTATGCAATATACTAGTTTATTAATGTATTAGGAACTCAATTAGTGAGCTAGCATTTCTTAAATGCTTAGTATGTCAGACACTAGTCTGAGGGCTGGGTTACAAAGGAGGAACAAAATTTTGTCCCTGTCCTAAAGACATTTTAATGGAGGAGATGACCTCTCATGAGTCAAAGGTAAACTTAACATTTCCCTGTATAGCAATTCTTCCTGGATTTAGGTCAGTGGAAAAACATTCTCTACATACTGACTCAGTGACAAGGAGTATTTTCCAGGTGGGTGCTTTATCTAGTAACTTGCAATTTTTATGAGCCATTTAGGTACCCTAATGAGAAACATAGAAATAAAATAGAATTCAAGAAATGCAGTTGTATAATACTTAACAGGAATTGTTTTTTACTCATAAAAATTATTAGCAAAATGCATCACAGGACAAAATGGACTCATAATCTTTTTTCTCATGAGTAAATTAGATCATCTAAACCAAAAAGCAGAGAAGAGATCTCATTTTAAAAAATTCCAGCCAGAGATATGGATTATTAACTTCTTTCCATTGGGTCAGGGAGGTAGGAAAAGATCCCAAAGTTAGGTTTTTTTTTTGTTTTTATATTGTTCATTTAAAATAACTTATAAGCAAAGTCATATAGATAGAAAGAGAGAGAGAGAGAGAGAGAGATGGATAGATAGATATAGATATATGCACACAGACATGCACACACATTCATACATTAATACAGTTGTAATGATAGGTTGAAACAAAATTATTTATAAAATATTAGGATGATGCAAATATGCATTTTTACTTTATAAGTTTTGTGATTTGAGTCTTAATGAAGGACAACAAGCTCTGGGCTTCAGAATCATGAAGGAGTTCTTATTGATGTGGAAGTAGGGGTAGCTAGGTGGTGCAGTAAATAGAGTGCTGCACCTGGGGTCAGGAAGACTCATCTTCCCAAGTTCAAGTCTGGCATCAGACACTTAATAGTTGTGTGTGACCCTGGTCAAACCACTTAACCCTGTTTTCCTCAGTTCTTCATCTGTAAAATGAGCTGGAGAATACAATGACAATCTATTCTAGTGTCTTTGCCAATAGAACCCCAATGGAAACAAAACTGAAACAGATGAACAGCAACTACAACCATTACAACAATCCTTTTAGATGTAAGACGGTTTAAAACCTGAAAGGAATATAGTCTCTTCTGGCTACATATTCACAGTAAAAACAGCAATAAAACTTGGCTATGTGTTTCTATGCCTTTCCTCCCATCTACTATCATCTATGCCTTTTGTTCTTGTCAATGGTGGTCTTCAGTCATGTCTGACTCTAATGACCCCATGGACAAGTGCATGGGGTTCTCTTCAGTGACTTGCCATTTCCTTCCCCAATGTATTTCTATTTTACAGATGAAGAACTGAGGCAAATAAAAGTTAAGTAACTTGCCCATCATCATATTGCTATTAAGTGTTTGAGTCAAGATGTAAACTCAGATCTTCCTGAATCCAGGACTGATAGTCTATCCACTGAACAAGCTAGCTGTCTTATATCTTAACTGCCTGTACTTTACATCTTTTCTAAATATACTTATATGCATGGGAGAGAAGAAGTGTTCTTGTAATTGAGAAACTGGGGGACCCTAGACCTTTGGCCTACTCATTTGAGACAAATAGGGAGATATTAGAAATTAGATTTCTGAAGTACAGATCCAATACTCAGTAAATTAAAGTTTAAAAGATATCTAATTGAGGTATTAGCTATTTAACTAAAAGTGGCCCTGCTCTGTGTTCCTTTTAAAAATTAAAATTAAAAATCAAGTTTTTCAAAATTCAAATTTATTTTTCCAATTAGTAATCATTAATTGTCTTTCCCTCTTTCCATCACTATTGAACAATTTAAAAAAACACTCACAAAAATACGCAAATTTCCACATTGACCATATTCAAAAGCATATTCTCACATCACCTCTCTGGTAGGATATGGGTAGTGTGCTTCACATTAAGTCCTCTGAAACTGTGGCTAGTCATTGCACTGGGCAGTCTGAAAGTCTTTCAAAGCTGATTTGTTCTATAATGTTGTTGTCATATATGTTGGCCTACATCTGTTCCTTTCACTCTGCACCAGTTCACAGATGTCTTACCAGTTTTCTCTGAAACTATTCATTTCCTTCTTTCTTATGGCACAATAATATACAATAATTGCAATATAATCACAATTTGCATAACCTTTTTCTTATAGATATGTACTTCCTTGGTTTACAAGGGGTATTGCTGCCAAAAGGGTTGCTAAAAATATTTTTGCAGCTATGGCTCCTTTCCCTCTTTCTCTGATCTTTTTGGAGATATATGAATAGAAGTGATATTGCTTAATTTAGTGACATAGTTCCAAATTACATTCAAACATGGTTGGAGAGATTTATACCTTGACCAATGGTGTATTTTTGTGTCTGTTCCCTATTGGTTCTCTGACATTAAGACAACTTTCGCTTTAGAGCTTGGTAGTTGGATCAAAGAATCTCTTGTTGGATGTAAAAGCCTGATTCTGAAAAGAATGTAAAATGGCTCCTTAATGAAACAAAAACCAGATCACTTTTATATTGCAACTGTGAATTTGAATTTATCCCATGGAATATCATTGAGCTGCTCTGGCTACTTCCAGGGGACCATGTTTGCTGGCTCACTGATGAAGAACTGTGTCATGTGAGATCAGGACACAGAACTCTTATTGGACCCTTGGTTCAGTGGTCTTAGCAAGAAGTGTCTAGATGAAGGTGATTGGCTATTAGGTCAGGAGGTGTGACCCTTCTCAAGGACCTTAAAAGGAATGGCCCTATCCTCTAGTTTTCTGTCCTCAGGTAGTACTGGCTTCACTTTTGGAAGGTCTCCATCAACTACTACAGTGCTTATTGGACAACACAAAAAGATGAAATCAAACCTTGACTGGCTTGCCAAAAACAAAACAAAACAAAACAAAAGTATACTGAAGGGGAATTGTTTGGATATTACAAATCCAAAGTGGATGTAAAATGCTAATTGAGTACTCCTACAAAATGATTTATGCTGTTATATTTTAAGGCTCAGTCTGGCAGGAGTGTATACTGGTAGTTATCAGTCATTTTATGTCATTTTTGTCACTGTGTGCTTGTGAATCTTTTGTATAGAGGAAATAAATAGCTGTCCTATACATACACCACCATATTTATACAAAAATATACACTCTTTTGGTACACTGATTGCCTTTCTATTTTCCTTTTTTGAGAGATTATAGACAAGAGCCAGAACTAAACTTTAAGTTATGTTCCCCAGGGATCTAATTTGAGGAAGAAAAAAGTCAGAGTATGTGAACCCACTTTTTGGGCCCAGGCTGCTCAAACATCTGAAACTGGTCATCTATCCTTGAGTCTAGCACTAAGAGAGGCTCCGTAGTGAAGAAGTATAAGACGTGTTCCCTACTTTTTACTGTCTGTATGGAGACCTAATAGTTATCCTAATTATTATAATTCTCCTTTGCCTTGTCCTGTTCAGAAATCAAATCAATGTGAAACATAGTGGCCTTTATTCTAAAGGGGATACACCTCTATGGAAATAGTCTTTCATTCCACGCATTGGAAAGGACTGCCTTGAGGAAGAGGCAAATAATTATTGTACTATATTTGTAGGCAGCCTGAGAAAAAATATGTCCTGAACAAGAGATGTCAATAATCAGAACACTGAGAGATTTCCTGTAGAAGGACATGGAAGAGGCAGACTAACTTGACTCTTTTGGTCCAATAGAGTAATTCATGGTCGTGGAGAATAGGATTTGCTAATGGAGAAATTATTTCCTGAGAAATGTTTTATTTGACAAGCAAAGCTAATGAGTTATGCAGAGAGAGCAAGGGAAATTAACCTGTGGATTAAAAGAGCATAGCTTCCCATAAAGAAGATGCTGACCCAATAGCTAAGGAGTCTAGATGAAACTGGAAGCTGGAATCAGAGAGGAACCCTATAACCACATGTGCAGTGGAGCTTTGTCCAGAGGTGATCCCAAATTCCATGGAGAATGATCCAGACTTGCTTTTGCATTTGATGAAGGAGGGTTTGGCAGAAGCAATGCTACCAGTGTAGACAAGCGGGGATGATATATATGATGGAGACAATATATCTGTCAAAGACTTTTTGAAAGCTACTATGAAATCAGGATTCTAGTCCTGACTCACTATTATATTTTCAAAGACTTGTTCATTATGTCCCACCTGCCTCCATCCTCCCAAATAAAGGCCAATGGTTAAGGGAAACACCTTTTCCAAAATCATCTATCTGATTTGATATAATCAATTGTGTTAATATATTTTTTTTGCTTTTTGGAGGGGGAGGGCAAGGCAGTTGGGGTTAAGTGACTTGCCAAAGGTCATATGGCTAGTAAGTGTTAAGTGTCTGAGGCCAGATTTGAACTCAGGTCCTCCTGACTCCAGGTTGGTTGTTCTATTCACTGTGCAACCTAGCTGCCGCAATTGTATTAATATTATATCATTCTCAGAGTATACCAAAAGTTCGACTTGGTTATTGAGTATAACTAACTCTCAGCATTGTCTACTCTCATAAATTTGCTCCCTTTGTACTTTCTCTCCCAGTTTCACTCTGAAGAACTCATATTCATTTTTTTGGACAGAGTAATTAGAATTACTCCCTTGCTTAAGCTGGGTGAAAAACATGATAATGACACAAAGACTCTGTATCTATGTTTGAAAATCCCTGCCATTTGAATTATAAATTATAAAGAACAATGTCTTGCATAAGCCAGAAAAATTCAAAATACCAAGTCAATTCTTCAATAATATGAACCTGGCAGAGACAAACAGGAACCAAATGTAGTAGGAAGAGTACAGTAATAATTTCATTAAGTAAGGACACTATTCCTGCTGCATTAGAGGCTTGAGTCACCTATACCTCCATGCATAAGCAATGGCTATATAATTTCCTTCCTATATGTTCCTTAGGTGTATATCTACTCTTCCCATGGATAACATGTCTATTTGTGTCTCAATTTTATGTGAGGAATATATTATTACTTTTATTGATGTGATATCATGTTAAAATTTTTTTGAACTCAGTTTGATCTCAGCTTGAGTAATAAAACTAAATACATTTGTGAGAGGTAGGGAATTGTTGTTTTGAGTGCATGCAAGCCTGGAGAGTACCTCAAACCTCATATGTCCTGGTCTTGGGAACCATTTTGTGAGTTAGAGGGGTACCTCCAGGTGCTACACAGTGGGTGTAACTTCATTCAAAAGCATAGATCATAATAACTTATGAGGCCCCACTGGTTAGACAAAAGATAAAGTTAATTCAAAACAAAGGCATGTAATGAAATAGAGTATAAAGAAAAGTAAAAAGAAATTTCCCCCCCTATAAATGGGATAACAAGAACAGTGGGTCAATTTGTAGGCTGTATTGATGCCTTCAAGTGCTACATAAATTTAATGCCAGGAATCTAGTCAACTTTCCCCTTAAGTAATTGACTTAGGGGGAAAAGAAAACAGTAGAATACTTAAAGGCTTGAAGATATATGGCAATACATCTAAAGGTCTGATTATAGGAAAGAATACATGAAAATAAATGTCATTAACAACATTTAAGAAATTTTTCATCTCAAGGAAAGAGTAAATTGTAATAGAAAAATGTTTTTTTCCCATTATATGCTGCCAGATTGGAAAAAAATAATTTATTTTTTGAGGAAAGTAGCTAACAAAGCTCTATGCCTATTATTAAGGTTTACTTTTTGAGAACATGATCAATAATTTGTCTCCTACAAGTCAGCAAAATACAGCGCTAAAAGTGAATGGATCTGGGATGCAAGCAGAAAGTGTTTTATTTTATTTTATTTTGTTTTTTGGAGGGCAATTGGGGTTAAGTGACTTGCCCAAAGTCACACGGCTAGTAATTGTGTCAAGAGTCTGTGGTCAGATATGAACTCAGGTCCTCCTGACTCCAGGGCCAGTGCTCTAATTACTGAGCCACCTAGTCACCCCATGAGAAAGTGTTATTTTTAAATGAAGGAGAAAAATCCACTGCTTGAAACTAAGGGACAAACTGAAATGTTAATAAAATCTGAAAAGTAATAACTTCTGATTTCTTACTTCAGGGCACCCTTCCCACTTTCAGTCTTGAAGACATGTTTTATTTGAATGCTTTGACTTTTACCTTCCATGGTTTTAAGCCAAAAGCTTCATGTGACAATTTACATTGAGCTAATTTCAGTGTTCAGGAAGGAGATCTCAGTATTTGGGCTTTCATATTTTATAAGATGAATTGCCAGGCAAAACTGATTTCTCACTTGATTACACTACTTTGACTATTCTCTGACTGACATCTCCACTATGCACCAGGAAACTCATTATTGGGAAGACTTAATCTTCCTGAAGGATCTCTTCAGCCTTGGCAGTCCACCTCAACATTGTCCTCTGCCTCTGATTGATTGGATGGTGGAGTCATGATATCCAAACTACCAGGTAAGGATCAAGCTCAACTCAAAGATTCCTCAAATATTTCTCACCTGAGTGCACCAGTTTGGGACTTCTCTGACTAACTTCTTCACCATTAACCTCACACAGGTTACCTTTCTTCTCTCTCCTACTTTTCAGCTCTCTTTTGTTTGTGTTGTCTTCTTAAATAAATTTTAATTTCTTGTGGGGCAAAGATTGTCTTATTTTTTTTGCTTTCTGGAGGGGGAATGCAGGGCAATCAGGGTTAAGTGACTTGCCCAAGGTCACATGGCTAATGTTAAGTGTCTGAGACCAGATTTGAACTCAGGTTCTCCTGACACCAGGGCAGGTGCTCTATTCACTACACCACCTAACCACCCCCTTTCTTTTTAAAAAATCAGTGTCTTTGTGTTTAACACAGTACCTGGTATGTAATAGGCAGTAAAATTATATTGACTACTAAGTAAGGGGCTGGAAAGTTTTTTGGTAATAAGTTTCTCATACATAGTTGGTCCTAAAAGAATCTTCCATGGATTTTATAGAAATGTAGTGGTGAGAGAAATGGTTGAAAGCAAGCGAAAACCATTGAAAAAGGGATGGAGTGGGGAGGGGAAAACCTAAATCAGTGAGGATTTCTAGATAAGAGATTGTAAAATTTGTGGTAAAATTTGGTTCTGTGGGTAAGGTGGCATCAGTCAGAGAATAAAATTGGGTCATAGGACCCAGAACAAAGAATTCAAAACTATTCAGGTTTTCTTTCACTAATTACATCTAAATTTCATTTATTTCTTACAGCTTTGAAATCAATACAATCCTTTTTAATGTGTCTCTGAAAGCTTGCATCACTTGTTTATTCCTCAGGGTATAAATAAAGGGGTTCATTACTGGTGCCACAGAAGTTGCAAGTACTGATACCACCTTATTCATGGCCACTCCTTCTTTTTCAGAAGGTTTGATATAGATGAAGATGCAGGTGCCATAAGTCATGGAGACAACAATCATGTGGGAGGAACAAGTGGAAAAGGCTTTTTTCCTTTGCTCAGCTGAGGGGAACCTCAGAATAGTCCTGACAATATAAGCATATGATAGAAGCACTAACACTAAGGTGATGATGAGTGTCAACACAGCCAAGGCTAAAATCACTCTTTCTAGGAACTGTGTATCAGAGCATGCTATTTCCAGCAATGGTGATATATCACAGACAAAATGGTCAATAATATTGGAGTCACAAAATTCTAGCTCAAGACCCCCACCAAGTATTGGAATGATGATCATTAACCCAGACAACCAACAACCAAGGAGAAGCTGGTGACAGACTCTATTGTTTATGATGGTTGTATAGTGCAGAGGTTTGCAGATGGCTACATACCGGTCATAAGACATGGCAGCCAAGAGAAAAAATTCTGAGGCCCCAAAGAGGATACCAAAAAATAATTGAGTGAAACATCCATTATAAGTCACAGTATAATCCCCAGTTGACATGTGGTACAAGAATCTGGGAATACAGACAGTTGTGAATGACAATTCTAAGAAGGAAAAATTCCTAAGGAAAAAATACATGGGGGTTTTAAGGTGGAGATTCACCCAAGTGAGAGTGATGATGGTCAAGTTCCCAGTTACACTTAGGAGGTAGGTCAGAAACAGAAAGATAAAAAGCAGAACCTTTAGCTGTGGGTCATCTGTCAATCCCCGAAAAATGAATACTGTTATCCCAGTGTGGTTTCTCATTTCTGAACTCTTTCTTTTGATGGATCTGTATGTGAGAGAGAGAGAGAGAGAGAGAAAGAGAGGGGGGGGGGGATTGGAGTTGAGAAGAACCAACAGAAAATAACTCAGCAATGCAATTTGGATGTAAATGCACATAAATCATCTTTGGCCCTTTTTCTCTTTCGCTGCCTAAAAAACAATCACACCCACATCATTGTGTTATCCTTTATAGCTTTGAGCTGTGCATCAGCTACTGAGCATAGCATTTTTAAGGACTTTTATCCTCTATCTTTATTTTCCTCCCCCCATTTCCTTTCTTCCACTCCAATCCTTCCCAATCAACATTACTTTGTATTATCTAAAAAGGTTCTGTTGATTCCTTTTGTTTTCCCATTATACTTATTTGCAGATAAACCTCCTTCACTGAATCCCTTTGTGACCTAAAAAAAAAAGTTAAGCAAGATCAACACAGTGACCATCTATGACAGTGTATGCCAAATACCCTTTTGTTCCCATCCCACAATGCTTTCAACCATTCCCCTACTGTCGGGTACACACTCACTTCATATCCACTTTGTTGCTACCACAGAAAATACCATGATATCTTGGAATATATGTGATGACTCTTTTTGTATGCACAGTGGTGAGATCACTGCTTCACAGACTATGAATATTTTCTTCACTTTTGTCAGAAAATTTCAAATTGTATTGTATAATGGATCTGTTCAACCTATCTTTACTTCTAACAATCAAACATTATTGTCCTTATTTTACCAGATTCTTTCCAAATTGTGTAGTTTCTTTTTTTTACCTTTGCCACTATATGCACTGTGTGAGATTAAATCTCAGAGTCTTAATGAGTTCTTTTAATTTTAATTTCTCCCACTTTTTAAAAGAATTTTTAATTGTTATTGGTAATTTTCAATTTTTATCTTGTAAAATATTGCTTAAAACAGGAAAATTTTCTTGGACTTATACATTTGCATTGTGTACACACTTTAAACTTAACTAGTTCAATGGGAAATTCTGTGAATTCACATATGTGATCTAAAAGCCCAGTTTCTTCTCTAACTTTACACCCTCTCTGAGTTCTTTCTCTATGATAAAAACAGGCTGCTTTATAACCAGACTACATATTCCCCAAGTTCTTTTGGCTTCTTTTGAGGAGGATCTAGCTTCTCTTAAAGCAACAGAGCTAAGAAAAGAGCTTCATAGACATGTTATCTGTCCAGGATTTATCTATTTTATCCAAGGCAATGCTGAATTTGCTGGGGGGAGGGGAGGTGATGGTAGGAGAAATCAAGGCTGGGACTTAGAGTCACAATTAATGTTGAGGTTGAAGTCTTTTTTTTTTTAAAGCAATCGGGGCTAAGTAACTTGCTCAAGGTTACACAGCCAGTTATTTCTGGGTGTGGTGCTGAGTATCTGAGCCCAGATTTGATCCAGGTCATCCCGACACTGGAGCCGGTGCTCTTACTCGCTGAGCCACCTGGCCGCCCCTAAGTAATTGGGGTTAAGTAACTTGCTCAAGGCTACACGGCCAGGTGTTTCTGGGTGGGTGCGAAGTGTCTGAGCCCGGGATTCGATCTCCAGGTCTTCTCAACACTGGAGCTGGTGCTCTTACTCACTGTGCTCCCTGGCCGCCCCTGAGGTTGAAGTCTTAATGGAAAATATCAGTGCCCACCAGACCCAGAAACCATTCTCTCCACATCCCAATATCCTCAAGGGACATGTAACTGAAGTAACAGAAGTCCATTAGGAAAAGCTACCTTAAGCCACTTGAACCTAAGTCTTCCATGCACAATCCTACATCATGCTCATTGCTAACATGTCTAATATTTAGGAGACCTGATCTGCTAGTTCCATTCTACTTTTTCTGACTATATATTCTCTCAAAAATTACTTCACCATGACATGGCCCTATAGTCCCAGACTAGGAAGCACAGTCAGAGGAAAAATCTATTCTCTAGGTCCATAACAGGAAGCAGACCCATTATGGTGTCAGGTACTAATTTCATATTAGAAAGTGTGGTCGTGGGGTAAAAGATAATCTTACCACAGGTGCCAGTGTGGAGGAGGGCAAAGTCTTTCTAAAGAAGGTTGTCAGCAACTTCTTTGGGAATTAGGTCAACAAAGTGTGGGGAAGAGAAGTACAGTTAGGAAAGGGGGAAAATGTTAATAGGACCCAGGAGGAGGGGGCAGTTAAGGTTATGTGGGAGGGGACAGTAATTTTGCTGGAAGAAAATTTTATATAGACAGAGGAGGCACCCACAACCAAGGAGGGATCCCACCTGTCCCCACCACACTCATCCCAGTTAAGTACATCCAAGGGCACAGACCCATTTGCTCTAAGCTCATTCATTCTAAGTAAGTCCCTGCTCAGAAAACATCTCTCCACTCCCAATGAGATCCACAAGGTTTCCACAACCACTCTTGTGCTTTGCTAGCCACCTTTTATCCAACTTCTATTTGGAGTGAACAAAATTACTCCCTCCTGAACAACTACAAGGCCATTTTATCTCCACTGAGAGCTGCAAACTCTCAGCCCTAACAAAATTCTTCTTCTATTTTTTTGCCTCATTTCTAGTTTCCATATTTTTGATTGTGAATCAACTTTTCTGAGTGCTATTCTTTTAACTTAGAGGCAATTGGTGTCTCAATGGTTTGAGGACTGGGACTGTTATAAGGAAGAGCTGAATTCAAATCCATCCTTAGATTCTTCCTGGCTTTGTGACCCTGGACCAGTCACTTAACCTGTTTGCTTGAAAAAAAGGATCCACTAGGGAAGGAATTGGCAAAATGTTCTAGTTTCCTTTGCAACTAAACCCCATTGACATTATGATCCTTTGGGTCCTGAAGACTTGGACTTGACTGAAAAGCAACCCCATTACCTTATCATGTCACCTGTCCTGTCCTGTACCACCTGGATGTCCACTGGAATTTGTATCTGTGAGTCCTTTCAAACAACTAAATGGAAGAGGCTCAATTTCAACTCAGGTTCCTTAGAATCTAGAACCACTTCTCTATCCACTGTGACCCAAATTTGTTTTTCAATAATCACTAATTAATGATATTCAGTTACTAAACAAATATTTTCCATGTGCACTTCAGGTAATTTTTTCCCATTCTGCATTGGAATAGG
Organism: Petaurus breviceps papuanus; assembly: GCF_028583685.1. Lineage (NCBI taxonomy): Eukaryota > Metazoa > Chordata > Mammalia > Diprotodontia > Petauridae > Petaurus > Petaurus breviceps. The sequence continues at coordinate 532,373 of NW_027186073.1, read as the reverse complement.
CTTTCCTGGGAGAAACCAGTTTGTTACAGGGATAAGATTTACTTGGCTGTTGTAATATATTATCCACCAATAAACCTCAAAGGTTTTTGCCCTGAACTTCGTGAAATGGAGCTTCATTCTGGCAGTTAAGATGTTGGAATCACCTTGGCTTAAGTGCCCATGTCACATAATATAGGATCCAATGTTAAAGGCACCCTCACATGCAAGGTGCTCTGACCCAGATCAACTTAAAGCCATGATTAGATGAAAGATGAAATATTCCTCCCTCATCAATAGTTCTTCAAAGGAAGACCACATAGATAACACCCGTGTCAAAACTATAGCCTCCAAGAGGCTTAATTCTGGACCTGCCTCTTCCCTCTTTCTCTAAGCCCCAGCTCCAGGAGTCTAGTGACCTCACACATTTCCCCCCTCCTTGGGTATTGAATTACACATTTTCCAAGTTACTTTACCTTCCTTCCTCCCTTCTGACTTTCTCTCCAGCTCTGTTCCAAGGTAGATATTGGTTAAAATTGTCTTTTATCTAGTTCATTTTTTGATATTAACAAATTATGTTTTAATCCTCTCAGGGATGCTTATTTATTAAGTGAGGATGCTTGTTCATTCAAAGGAAATAACAATAACTGTGAAATTTTTGGAACTGTGCTGCATGGGAATGGCAAGTTAGCTTTTAGTGGGAGGCTGTCATGTGCCCCTCAAATTCCAGAGGCAAGTATGTAATCCACACAGATATGAAGCTGGCCCTATGAAGGTACTTTCCCCAAGGAATACATGTCAAAGTTCCCATGATACAGAATAAAAGTAGCATCTCAGAAATGATTTCCTTTCTTTTTTTCTTTCTTTCAACAGGTCTCACTTCTGTGTTTCTGTTTAGGGAACCTGCCTCATCTATCCTATCCCCACAATTTAAAAAAGGGGTCGGGGAGTAGTGATATTACCATTCATCGTTTTACTTACTTTCCTGTCCGTGCTTTAGGTCTCACCAAACAGTTTTTTTTTCCCAATTGCTCCTGGAATGCCTCAAAGCTGAGCAGCAACATATTAATGGAAAAACATATCTACTTCTGGCCACAATGTCTCACAAACCCATGAAATCACCCTAAGAGGTACAATGGAGTTTGTCCTAGGTTATCATCTTCTGAAATACACCAATTCTCTCTCTCATTACCATCTCTAAAATGAGGCTGCATCAGAAATCCTGTCCTGCATTAAATACAGGAAATATTTTGATGAGCTGTATGTTGCTAAAAGAAAGACTGATCCTTTGGAAAGAGAATGGCCTCTCGGGTCATTCCTTTATTTGGATCTCCTGATCTGGCCTGTCTGGGCATGGGGACTAGTTTCCTCCAAACTGCACACTAACAGCAGATGATATTTCTTTCATCTGTCCATGTGCAACAGGTGCCTGGGGACCAACTGAGTTCATAAATGAAAGGACCCTTGGGGAAATTCAAAAGTCACTAATAAATCTCTATTGCAATCAACGCTGGCAAAAGACATAGACTAGTAGCTTTAGTACCACAAAGTACCACAAAAGATGGAAAAGTAGCATCAGACAGTGACTTGGTACATGACAGTGAGTCAGGTAATGAAGGAAGAGGGACATCCCATTGCTCTTCCCTACATCATCTAAAATGGTGGCCTCCGAAGTTATTTGATCCTTCACATCCATCAGTTAAAAAAGTGAACATACAGCACTGGCCCTAGAGCCAGGAGGATATGAGTTCAAATCTGGCCTCAGACACTTAACACAAAAACTAGCCATGTGACCTTGGGCAAGTCACCTAACCCCAATTGCCCTCCAAAAAAGCAAAAAATAAATAAAAATAAAAAATTGTCGTGGCTAGGTGGCACAGTGAATAGAGCACCAGCCCTGGAGTCAGGAGGACCTGAGTTCAAATCCGGCCTCAGACACTTGACACATTTACTAGCCATGTGACTTTGGGCAAATCACTTCATCCCAACTGCCCTCCAAAAAAAAAGAAAGTAAAAGAAAAGTGAACATACACACACACACATACACTCGTTTATATATCATGCAATGTATTACTTTATTAATTTATTAGAAAGTCGGTCACCTAGCATTTATTAAATGCTTAGTATGTATCAGATACTAGTCTGAGTGCTGAATTACAAAGGAGGACAAAAATATCGTGCTTGTCCTAGAAGACGTTTTAATGGAAGAGACAACATGTAAATAACTAAATGTAAGATATATAGAGAGTAGATGGAAAGTAATCTCATAGGGAGGGCACTTGGGTAGTCAAATTGAGCTAGGGGCAAAAAAGGTTTCTTGCTGAAGGTGGGATGTTAGCACCATTGAGGGAAGCTAAGAGATAGAGGAAGTGAGGGGGGCATTGTGTTCCAGACTTGGGGGAATCCCAGTGCAAAGTCACAGGACTGGGAGATGGGATGTCTTGGTAAGGAATAGCATAGACTTTCACTTAAGAAGAGATACAACCTTCTTTCCCTTTGACCTGTGCTTTGATGTCTCTGAGGATGGAGTGAGTGCAGATATCTACAACCAGTTTATCTCTTCTCTGAGAATAAAGCTGAAAGACGCGGACTCTCCGGCTCCAACTTTAGATCAAGGAAGCACTTAAATGAACAAATGACCATATGAAGCTCCTGTTCATTGGCAAGATCTTCAAGTCAAGCAATCAAGTATTTATTAAGCATGTTCCAGGCTTTGCACTAAGCACTGAAGTACAAATAAAACCAAATTTTAAAAAGTCCATCCTCAAGGAACCAGCAGTCTAATATATAAACAATTAGGTGCAAATAAGATATTTACAGGACAAACTGGAGGTAATATCAGAGGGAAGGTACTTAGTATTAAGAAAAGAGGGAATGTTTTCTTGTATAGCATTGGATTTTACTTGGCACTCTAAGAAATGGAGATGAGGAGGGATAAAATTCCAGATATGGAAGAGAGCCAGTGAAAATATGGAAATTTGGGAGATAGAGCATCACTTCTGTAGGACATCATACTTCCAGTATCACTAAATCATAAAGAACACAATGTCAAATCAATGTTTATATCTGTTTTTCTATCTATCTACCATCTATCTATCTATCACCTATCTTTCTATCTATCCAGATATAGATATATCTATTCATAGACAAAGACTATCTTTTAAAAAGACAGAGGATTTCATATTGATCCTGGCGATAATAAAGAATCATTAGATATAACTCTTTCAAAAAGAATATGGAGTTGTTCTGGGAAATCTTGGTGCTCATGGTATATGCAAATAAGCAGATAATGGTGGAGAGAATGGGCAATTTTCCTATTATTGCATCCAGGTGTAGCAATAACCCCAGAATATGACAGGTGGCTTGTGAAAACAATTCACTGCAACTCCTGACTGTTAGGGATCTACTTCTGTGGCCTCTAAAGAAATGAGAGACTGCCACTTGCCAGTTGCAGAAGTTGTTAAGAACCTATTTCTCAGAAAAATACATTTAAAGTGAAGGTGAAGATGAAGTATTAAAATGAACAACAATTCAAATATGGGGAGAGAATTAAATCTATAAGCAACATCTTCTTTTCCTAGAACTTCAACTATAGAGATTCCTAGAGTGTAGACACATTGTATACATCATAGGAAAGCTACTAGTTAGCTTGAGTTTACCAGAAGGTCAGGTTTAGGTATACAAGATTTTGGTTCTGATAAAGTCTCTGATTACTCATGCCATCAACTAGTTCAAGTGCAGCAGATTGGTCAATAGGTCTCACAGAGTTAGGATTATTTGACTGGTGTCCAGACTAAGTTAAGATGTTGCAAGGGAATCTGTAGCTAGTTGATAGTACTAATGTTTACTCATATAATGTGTGCCTTGCATGTAATTCCACATGATCATTGAAGTATATGTTAATTACTGCATTTTTAAGAATGCTGAAAAATTATTTTATTGTTCATATTTACTTGCTCCTGTATTAGTATAATGCATACATTGCAGATTCATCTCTGTGTGGCTATGTATACTTTGGTACTTGTTATTTTAGAGGAACTGCTTCAGGTTTTTATATTTTTTATATTTATAACCCCTCTATTTAGCAGAGTGCCTGGCACTGAATAGAAGCTTATAAAGTACTTGCTCATTGTTTTGCATACACATTGCTGTTTCTGCAATATTGTCTAGGATTACTAAAGTTGTTATTGCTTTGATTTTGCTTCTTTTTCTGTGCTAGGATCAATTTTGGCCAATTCAGCAATTAAGACCTGGAGTTAGAATGCAGTGGGTGATAAAATACTATAAATGCAACCTTACTTAAATTAATATTAGAAAAGACGCAATTCTAAATGTAATTCAGATAAAACTTCATGTCTGCATTCTTCCTTGCAATGAATGACACTCAGGAATATCTCACTAAATTCAATTTACTTCATTCCCTTCACATTTTTTACTTCTTTGGATTTATTTGTGCAAAAACATTTAAATTTTATATAAAATTTTTTCTTCATTTATCTTGTGGGATCCCCTCCATGATTTACTAAATCATGAACTGTTACATCAGCCATACATATGAAAAGTAATTTCTTCTTTTTGTCTCTAGTTCATTTATATCATTTTCATATCTAACTCATGTATCCATTTGGTACTTAATTTGGTGTATGGTGGAAGGTAGTGGTCAAGTGAGAGTGTGGGAGGAGAGAAGTATCTTTCTTCTCTTATTATTAATGACTTGAAGCATTTTGACAGGGCTAATGATGACTTGGAGTTATTCCCTTAAGAATTATCATTGTTTATTTTTTTACAATTTTTCTTTTGGAATAGTAGCTCTTGTTTGTAGTATTTGGTTGAGTTTTTTTTTTAATCCATCTTAGCTATCACACATTTGTCAGAGACACTAAAACAAAGATTTTTTTTCCTGTCAGGTTGACTTTTTCCCTTTTAATTTTAACTGCATGATGCAGAAACCCTTCAATTTAAGGTAATCAAATTGGACCATTTTATCTTTTTGAACCCTCTCTATCCCTTGCTTGGTTATGAACTCTCCACCTAGACAAAATTTCTGTGATTTTTCTATAATGTGATTTAAAGAAATATTTAGATCATGATTGAATTTGGAGGTTATTGTGATATATGGAGGGAGATCTTTGTCTAAACCTAATTTCTTTCAGACTGCTTTGCATTCAATCCTCCCCAATCCCAGCAGTTTCTGTGAAAGAATGGGTCATTCTAGTAATTGTACATTAAAAAAGATGATGATACTCTGCTGATTGCATTTATATATTGTATAATTAATCTCTTCTACTGATTAGTTTTTCTAGTTATCAGCTAGTACCAAGTGGTTTTGTTGCTTACTTCCTTGAATTATAGCTTGAGATCTGGTAAATCTATGCCTGTTTTCCACTTTTCCCCATTATTTCCCTTGAGATTTTGACTTTTTTCAGCCAGATATATTTTGTTATTATACTGTTTTAAGTTTATAAAATAATACAACTGAATAAATAAATTCATTTTGGAAGTATTATTATCTTAATTACATTGGCATGAACCAAGCGCCACCAAATAATGTCTCTCCAATTATTTAGATATGTTTGTTTCTGTGAAGAATATTTTGTGGATATATTTACATAGTGTCCATGTCTCTTTGTAGGTGGACATTCAAATATGTTATATATTATACAGTTGTTTTGAATAGAATTTCCCTATCTCTTCTTGAAGCATTTTATTGTTAATATATGGATTGTGTGAGTTTATTTATATCCTCCTACTTTGTTGAAGTTATAGTTTTAATGACATTAATTGAATCTCTGTCGTTCCCAAAGAAGACCATAATCTCTGTAAAATACATGAATTTTATTCTGTATGCATCTATAATTATTCCTTCTTTGGCAATATAAGGTTATTGCAAATATATAAAATTTTTCTTATATTGCTGCAGCTAGAGTGCCTAAAACTATATCAAATAATATTAGTGATCATGGACACAGGGGTTTTATGTCTGATCTTATTGGAAGACTTTCTAGTATTTCTCCATTACATCTAATATTGCCTATTGACTTTACCGTATTAATAATGTTCCACTTACTCTTATGTTTTTAAATGAATAAATAGAATCTACATTTTGACAAAAGCAGTTTGTTGCTTCTATTTTTTTTTTTTTTGCTCTTTTTGGAGGGCGGAAGGCAGGGCAGTTGGGATTAAGTGATTTGCCCAAGGTCACATGGCTAGTAAGTGTTAAGTTGTCTGAGGTCAAATTTGAACTCAGGTCCTCCTGATTCCAGGGCTGGTGCTTGATTCACTGCACCACCTAGCTGCCCCGAATTCATTGCTTTTATTGAAGCAATTTTGTGATTTTCATTGTTTTTGTTATTAATATGGTATATTATCTTTAGAGTTTTCCTCATAGGGAATCAGCTCTTCATTAATTTTCTAAATAAAACCTGGTCATAATGTAAAATCCTTTTTAATATTTTTCATGGAATGGTCAAGTTCTGTTTGATCTTGATCTTGCTTTTCTCTATTCTTGCTATTGGTTTCTACTTCCTTCCAGTTGTCTGTTTAGAAGGAACTGTGAGGCTTCAATCTTTTCATTTAGAGTTCTGCAGTTTGCTATCCCTGTTTTAGGGCTTTGGGTCTTCTGTCCCCATGGAGGCTTTCTAGATAAGGACATTTTAGGGACTTTGTTCTGAGGGCTGGACAGTTCCACGCTGAATGGATAGAGTACCAGGCTAGGAGTCAGAAAAATCAGAGTTTAAAATTCTGCCTCAGATACTTACTAACTGTGTGACCCTGGGCAAGTCATTTACCCTTGTTTATCTCAGATCCTTAAAATAACCTAGAAAATGAAAGGACAAACAATTCTTGTATCTTTGCACAGAAAATCCCCAAAGGGGTCAATAAGAATGAGACATGACTGAAAAATTACTAAAAAAAAGATTGTTTCTTGATAAGGAGTGATCTCAGTTTCTGTTGAGTCTTTGATCAGGGTGCAACATTGTCTTTGTCCTCTCCAGGGTTGCCTTCATTATGGTGCTGGGTGGATCATTATGGTGGGCTCTCCTGATCTCACTAGCATAAATGCCAATAAGTGGGAAGCAGGCCAATAAAAAGAAAAAATAGCTCAAAAGTGGGATATGAAGGCTTTCCATATATACAAAAAGGGGTCTAGCTTCCTATATTATTATGTCACACATCATTTTTCTAGTTCTCTGAGATCTATTCAAATTGCTCTCAGGAGTCAGAGGTAAAATGTAATATTTCCCTGTATAGTAATTCTTCTTGAATTTAGGTCAGTGAAAAGAATATTCTCTGCATAATGGCCCAGGGTGCCAAGGGGAATTTTCTAGGTGGGTGCCTTATCTAGTACCTTTGCCTTGCAATTTTTATGAACCATTTAGGTACTCTAACAAGAAATATAGAAATAGCAATAGAATTCAAGAAAATAGGCTGTATAAATAAATAACAGGAATTCGGTTTTTTACTCAAAAAGATTAGCAAAATATATCACAGGGAAAAATGAGCCTACAATCTTTTTTTAATGGATGGATTAGATGATCTAAACCAAAAAGCAGAGAGTAAGTCTCCTTTTATTTTATTTTCGCTTTTTTGGAGGGGGGAAAGGTAGGGTAATTGGGGTTAAGTGACTTGCCCAAGGTCACGTGGCTAGTTTTTGTGTTAAGTGTCTGAGGTTACATTTGAACTCTGATCCTCCTGACTCCAAGGCTGGTGCTCTACTCACTGTGCCTCCTAGCTGTCCCATAAGTCTCCTTTTAAAAAATACCTAGCAATGAGATGGATTATTAATTTTTTTCCATTAGGGCAGTGAGGTGGGAAAAGATCCCAAAGTTAGGCTTTTGTTTTTATGTTGTTCATTTAGTATAAATTATAAGCAATATACATATATATATATATGTTTGTTCATACAGTTGTAATGATAGGTTGAAATAAAGTTGATTTATAAAATATTAGGATAATGCAAATATGCATTTTTACTTTTTAAGCTTTGTTTGATTTTTAATGAGGGACAAGTTCTGGGCTTCAAAATCATGAAGTAGTCCCTTATTGATGTAGAAGTAGGGCTGGCTAGGTGGTGTAATGGAGTGCTTGGCCTGAAGTCAGGAAGACTCATCTTCCCAATTTCAAATCTGGCCTCAAATACTTACTAGCTGTGTGTGACCCTGGCCAAACCACTTAACCCTGTTTTTATCAGATCCTCTTTTGTAAAATGAGCTGGAGAAGGGAATGGCAAACTATTCTGGTGTCTTTGCCAATATTACCCCAAATGGAAAGAAGACTGAACAGCTGAACAGCAACTCCAACCACTATAACAACCCTATTGATGTAAAGGAATTCAAAGACTGAAAAGGATATAGGCTTTTCTGGCCAAATATTCATAGTAAAAGCAGTAATAAGACTTGGCAAGGTGCCTCTATGCCTTTCCTCCTATCCACTATCATCTATGCATTTCTTTGGTGGTGGTGGTGTTCAGTCATTTCATCATGTCTGACTCTAATGACCCCATGGATAAGTGCATGGGGTTCTCTTAGAAAAGTTTCTGAAGTGCCTTGCCATTTTTTCTGCAATGTGTCTATTTTACAGATGAATAACGGAGGCAATAGGGATTAAGTAACTTGCCCAGAATCACAGGACTAGTAAGTGTTTAAGGCTAGGTGTAAACTCAGATCTTCCTGACTCCAAGACTGCTTTATCCACTGCATCAGCTAGCTGACATATCTTAACTGCCCTGTACCTTATATCTTTTCTAAATATACTCATATGCATGGAACAGAGAAAGTGTTCTTGGAATTGAGAAACTGGGGGAACCTGGTTTACTCATTAGTGACAAATAGAGAGATATAAGAAATTAGATCTTTGAAGTAGAGACCCAATCTTTAGTAAATAGTTTATAAAAGATATCAAGTTAGAGTATTAGCCATTTAACTAAAAGTGACCCTGCCCTTTGTTCTTTTTGAAAATTAAAATTAAAAGGGGCGGCCAGGTGGCTCAGCGAGTAAGAGCACCGGCTCCAGTGTCGGGATGACCTGGATCAAATCCGGGCTCAGATACTCAGCACCACACCCAGAAATAACTGGCCGTGTAACCTTGAGCAAGTTACTTAACCCCTATTGCTTTAAAAAAAAAAAGAAAGAAAATTAAAATTAAAAATTGAGCTTTTGTAAACATTTATTTTTCCAAGTAATAATAATTTCTTTTCTTTCTTTCCTTTTTTTCCTCACCATTAAACAATTAAAAAAAAAGAAACACTAACAAAAATATGTATATTACCACTGACGATGTTCAAAAGCATATGTTTATATTACCTCTCTGGTAGGAGGTGGGTAGTGTGCTTCACACATTTGTCCTCTGAAACTGTGTTTTGTCATTGCACTGGGCAGAGTCTGAAAGTCTTTCAAAGTTGATTCGTTGTATAATATTGTTGTCATATCTACTGGCCTAGATCTGCTCTTTTCACTCTGCATCAGTTCACAGAGGTCTTCCCAGTTTTCCCTGAAACTATTAATTTCCTTCTTATGGCACCATATTATACCATCATATCAATATAACCATAATTTGTTAAAATTTCTTCTTATGATTTTTGCTCCCTTGGTTTTCAGGGGGTATTGCTGCCAAAAGGGCTGCTAAAAATATTTCTGTTGTTGTGGCTCCTTTCCCTCTTTCTTTGATCTCTTTGGAGATATATGCATAGTAGTGATATTCCTCAATTTAATGACATAGTTCCAAATTTCATTCAACATGGTTGGAGAGATTTATACCTCCACCAATGGTGTATGTCTATGCCTGTTTCCTACAGCTTTTCCAAACTTAAGCCATCTTCCCCTTTGCAGCTTGGTAATTAGGTCAAAGAATCTTTTGCTGTATGTAAAGATCTGACTCTAAAAAATATATATATACCAGTTCCCAAGGAAACAAAAACCACATCATTTTTGTACTTCAGTATTGAATTGGAGTTAATTCCATGGATCATTCCTTGACCTCCTTTGGCTACTTTCAGGGGGCCATGGTTACTGGCTCACTGATGACGGATTGTGTCCCTGTGAGAATAGAAAACAATCCTCTTATTGGACCCTTTTTCTGGTGATCTTGGCAAGAGGTGTATTGATGAAGGTGATTGGCCACTGGGTCAGGGGGTGTGGCCCTTCTCAAGGACCTTTAAAAGAAATGTCTCTACCCTCTAGCTTTCTGTCATCAGCTAGTGCTGGCTTCACTTTGGGAAGATCCCCAGCAACTACTATAGTGCTTATTGAATGAGACTCAAGAAGATGAAACTAACATGTGGACGGCTTGCAAAAAAAAAAAAGTAGATTTAAGGGAATTGTTAGTAGGGATACAAATTGGATGTGAAATGCTAAATGAGTACTCCTACAAAATGATTTATATTTTGTATCTTAAGGTTCAGTGTGCCAGAACTGTACACTGGTAGTTATGGGTCATTGTTTCATGTTTAAGACTTTTTGTCACAGTGTGCTTCTGAGTCTTTTGTATAGAGGAAATAGTGTCCTACACTATATAAGTGTGTGTGTGTGTATAACATGCACGATTATATTTACACAGAAACCTACATTTATATAATATACTGACTGCCTTTCCATTTGCCTTTTTTGAGGAGATTGTAGAAAAGAGCCAAACCTAAACTTTAAATTATTTTTCTCAGGGATCTAGTATGAGGAGGAAAAATGTCAAATAATGTGAATCCACTTTTGGGGATCAGGTTGCTATTTATTCCTGAGTACAGAACTAGCCCCTTAGTGAGGAAATATAGGAAGCGTTTCCCACTTTTAACTCTCTCTCTAGAGGTCCAATAGTATTCTTATTGTTCTTATTCTTCTGTGCCTTGTCCTGTTCAGGAATCAGACCAGTGTGGAGCACAGTGGCCTTGTATTCTAAAGGGGATAAACCAATATGGAAATAGTCTTTCATCCCACAAACTGGAAAGAGCTGCCTTGAGGCAGATTAATATAATCATTGTACTGTGTTTGTAGGCAGTCTGAAAATAAATAATTTCAGACCGAGAGATGGCAACAATGAGAGTGCTGAGAGATTTCTTATTGATAACATGGAACAGGCAGAGTAGCATTATTCTCTTATTCCAAAAAGGTAATTCATAGTCATAGAGAATGGGTTTGTTAATGTGTCCTGCTCTTTGGAGAAAGAGGATTACCCAGTTATTTCCTGTGAAATATCTTATTTGACAAACAAAGCCAATGAGTTATACAGACAGGGCAAAGGAAATCAACCTATGGACTGAAAGAGTATGGTAAAGTCCAAACTTATCATGAAAATGATGACCCAATAGCTAAGGAGTCTAGATGAAACTGGGAGCTGGAATCAGAGAGGAGTCCTATAACCACATGTGCAGAGGAGCTTTGTCCAGTGATGATCACAAGTTCCATGGAGGATCATCAAGAATTGCTTTTGCATTTAATGAAGTGGGGTTTGTCAGAAGCAATGAAAGCAGTACAGCAGACAAGGCATTCATCCAGCAGAACTGATACATATGATACAGACAAAATATCTGGCAAAGCCTATTTAAAAGTTACTATGGGATCAGGATTCTAGCCCTGATTAAGTATTCATTATGTCCCACCTGCCTCCATCCCCTCAAATAAAGGCCAATAGTTAAGGGAAACTTCTCTTCCATGGAAAATCTTATTTTTCTGGGCAGAGTAATCAAAAAGTACTTTTTGATCTGCTATAATTAGTTATATTAATATTGTATCTTTCCCAGAATGTTCCAAAAGTTTTGCTTGGTTACTGAGTATGACTAACCTTCAGCACTGTATACTCTCACAAATTTCCTCCCTTTGTATTTTCTTTCCCAGTTTCACTCTGAATAATTTATTTTCCTTTTTTTGAGAGAGTAATTAAAATTACTCCCTTGCTAACCTGTGGAGAAAAACACTATGACACTAAGACTCTTTATCTGTGTTTGAAAATCCTTCCCATTAGAACTATAAAAAATAAAGTATAATGTATTGTATAAGCCAGAAAAATTCAAAATACTATGCACAATCTTCAATAATATGAACCTAACAGAGACAAACAGGAAGCAAATGTAGTGGGAACAGTGCAGTAATGACATCAGTAAGTAAGGACAGTAATCCTGATGCATTAGAGGCCTGAGTCAACTATCCATCCATGCCTAATCGATGGCCATATCTGTTTTCTTCTTATGTTCCTTAGGTGTATATCTATTTTTCCCATACATAATGTGTCCATTTGTGTCTCAATTTTCCATGAGGAATATATTATTACTTTTATTAATGTGATATCTTTTTTTAATTTTTCACTAAGTGTGCTCTCTGCTTGGGTAATAAAACTAAATGTGTTGTTGGGAGGTAGAGAATAATTATTTTGAGTGGATGCAAACCTAGAGAGTACTTCAAACCTCATCTAGCTTGGCCTTGGGACCCATTTTGTGACTTAGATTGTCCCATCCTGCGGGACCAAGTTATTCGTGGGGCCGAGGAGGACCCAGCCTGCAAAGGAATGGGTGGGAAAGAAGGAGTGAGACCAAGCGAGTTTGTTTTAAGGTCTGAAGGTCTGATGATCTTTATTGCTGGTAAACAGGACTTATATACTCGTTGAGGAAGTGGGCGGGGAGAGGAATTCTTATAAACAACTGTTGAAACATTTTGTGGTTAGGACACCTGGTGCCGAAACACTCTGTGGTCAGCAGATTCACATGGCATGGTACTCGGGGGTGTGGCTTTCTCACGGGTTGGGGGGGGGGCAAGGGCGCCTGGCCCGACGGCTGCCCGCCCCAACATGTTCCCCTTTTTTCTCTAATGACCAGTGAAAGGCCTGTCTTAGGCTATGAGGCCTGCATCCACGTCTGGCGGACCTGGCAGTGCCCCTGTCTTAGGCTATGCAGGCGGACCCCCGCCTCTGGCATCTTAAAAGAACCCCAGGGACAGTACCTGCAACAATCCCGTCTTTGGGTACAGCTGCAGCATTGGCAGTGCCCCTGTCTTAGGCTATGCGGGCGGACTTCCACCCTGGTATATTAAAAGAACATTCCAGAGACGGTACCTGCAATAATCCCGTCTTTGGGTAAATCTGCAGCAAGGTCTGTTGTTTCTGGCTCGTGGTAGCCCCACTATTCCCGTCATTGGCTCTTTCACAGCATTGGTCAAAACCTTATGGTCTACAAAACATTCCCACACCCTTGAGTACCACGGATCGGCATCTGCACCAGCAAGAGTAGAAAATCGAAGGCCTTCGAGGATGGTCATGGAAGGAAGGTCGTCACAAGACCCGCCGGAATTAAGCCGATGATAGTGAACAGCAATGGGTTTCCTAAGAGCCGAGTCAATCTGTGATTTAACAAAAGTGGTTAATTTGTTGAAGGCCCAGGGCCCAAAGGAGAGGAGCAACAGAATCCCCATGAGGGGTCCCAAAAGGGTGGGGAGCAAGGTTCAGCCAGGGGGATGTAGAGAACCAGTTTTGATACCAGGATTCCTTTTGATCTCTTTCCCTCTTTCTGTTTTCTAAACTTTCTTTAACCCTTTTTAGACTATCTTCTACAAGGCCAAGCTTGTTAGTATAGAAACAGCATTCTTCTTTTAAAGCAGCGCAAAGGCCGCCTTGCTGTAAAAAAAGGAGATCTAGGCCTTGCCTATTTTGCAAGACCACCTCTGCCAAGGAGGCCACAGAGTCTTTAAGATTTTCAAGGCCTGCTTGGAGTTCCTGGAGGTCCCTATCAATAGTTGCGTTAAGCTGAGCATATTGCATATTTGAATTGACCAAAGAGGCAATCCCAGTTCCAGTGCCAATGGACCCAAGACCTATGAGGACAGCCAAAGTAAGTGCGGTCAGGGGTTCTCTTTTAGTCCTACTGTATGGATTGGAGCCTCGTTCCCAGAACCGGAGGAATTCGTCTGGGAAGTGGACAGTGAGGTGAGGAAGAAGGGAAACCTCCACACAGTAATCTTTATTTTTCAAAAAGGAGGTCGTAATCACAAAGTGGTAAGTCCAGAGGAACAGGCAAGATAGGAATTATTTGGTGCTGCAATATATTGAAATGAGGCATTAACTATAATGGAACAATTGCAAACCTGTTCAAGTTGCCTGGGAGGGAGCATAAGCGGTCCCAAGAGACACAGGCCGAGGCCAGAAATGCGACTGAGGGTAAAGCCATGTTTATCCTTTGTTCCCCAGCGCAGGGAAGAGGTGTCATTAGTAAAGGTAAGGTTCCCAAAATGGGCAACTCCTTCATAAAAGGGGGGAGCTGAGGAATAACAAACCCAACAATCTTCTAGGGAATGGTTAGTCATTTTGCTAATTGCATATACAGAGGCGTTAACCAAGGAAAGAATAAGTTCAGCGGAGGAAGGGGGTCCATTGGGAAGTGTGGGCCGAAAGGGTTCACTTACTGGTGCTCTAGGTGTAGGGGAAATGGGCAGGGGATTAGGCTTGATTCTGTGCCCCTGAGAAGATCCCGAGTGAAGCTCAATATTGGGACCAACAGCCACAGGCTTATTTTGGTTAGGGATGCTCTTACGGAGCTTGATGGTAAAAGTCAAACCATCATCATACCGTTCTTTGTAAAGCCGAAGTCCCCAAGACACACCCCAGTCCCAGTGAGTATATTTTTTATTGGGTTCTGTAAATTGGATGCACAGGGGATGGGCACCACCCTGAGCACTCCTGTATGTTTGTCCAACCCAGAGTCCCGGTGCCCTGATGTGTATAATTGGCTTTGACCGTAATAAAATCCCATGAGGAGGAGGGATGCCAGTAGGTGTCCCCAGTGGTTTCGCAGCCCCAGCTGTGGCAATAGTAATCTGCCAAGCCTCCGCACTTGTAGTTCAGGGCGCGATTTCTATGATAACCGGGACAGACATAAAAGGGAAGTGCTCTTAACATACTCCTTTGGCTAACTGAGCCACAGCCCCCCCATGGTTCAAGGCCCCATCTCCCAGGAGGGGAAGGAGACAAGGGGGCTTGCTGTTGGTTGCTATACCCTTCCAAATGCCAGTTGGCTGGTGCCCCTAAAGCTAATTTGCAAAGATCAGGGTATAGGGTAGGCCACCAGTCCTCAGATGTTATTTTTGACTCACTCCACACTGTATCACCTGCTCCATTTATTACCAGCCAGGTATGGTTGAGAAGCTGGTACGAAGTGCCAGGGATGGCCCCGAAGATGACAAACAGGCAAAGGATCATTGTGATGTCTGGCAGGCCCGTCTGGTTCATGACGTCTCCTGAAACAAAGAACAGTTAGAAGACTTCCCAGGGAGATCCCTGGGCGAGTTGTGAAGTTTTATCAGGCGCTCTGGAAGCTACCTGGCGTTTTGTGCTTGTGTATCATAGACGCAGGCATGTCCTTTGCCCCAGATAAGGACCGGGTCGGGGCCCTGCCTTTTATTGGACAGTGGATCTTTCCACATGGCCTGTGCATAAGTGCTTGCCGTGGATGAATGCCAGAGGCGGCCGGCAGCGGTTTTGCCATTAGCGTCATAAGTGAGGAAATTCAAAACAAACATTGCATGGTTTAGGAGGGTCTTAAAATTTCCTGCTCTGGGGTATAACATATCCCCCCCTGATTGTAATTTTAAGATCATATTTTTTAATGTTTGATGAGCTCTTTCAACTATGCCTTGGCCTTGAGGGTTATATGGGATGCCTGTGATGTGCTTAATCCCCATTTGGGCGCAGAACTGTTGGAAAGCAATACTAGTGTAACCAGGCCCGTTATCAGTTTTGATAGTTTGGGGCTGTGGGAGGACCACTAGGGAGGCAAGAATGTGATAAATCACATGTTTAGAAGCTTCGCCCGTTTGGAGGGACGCAAAGAGGAAGCCGCTAAAGGTGTCAATGGAGACATGAACATATTTCAATTTACCAAAAGGTGGATAATGGGTAACATCCATTTGCCATATTCCCCTGGGCATTAACCCCCGGGGATTTATTCCCAAATGAGGTTCAGGTAGGAGGGTCAGGCAGCCCTATTTGTCGTGCTTGTTCGCGAGTGATGGAGTATCTCAACCTAAGGGTTTGTGCATTAAGGTGGTGCAAGGCATGGGCTTTTTGTGCAGCAGAAAGAGGGGAGTCGGTGAGAGCAACGGTCACCAGTTGAGTGGCTTGATCGACTTCACCATTTCCTTCTGCCAATGGACCGGGCAGGCCTGAATGGGCCCGGACGTGACCAATGAAAAAAGGGGCAAGTCGGGCAAGAATAAGGCATTGAAGTTCTGCAAATAAGGGAGAGGCATTAGTCGAAGGGCGAATGAAAGGAACTGTTTCCAGAAAGGGGACAGAGTGTGCTATATAAGCACTATCAGTATACAAATTAAAAGGCTCTTGCAAGAGCTCAAAGACCTTAATAATGGCTACAAGCTCAACTAATTGTTCAGATAAAAAATGGGTATTAAAACGGGATACCTGACCATCAATGCTAAATGCAGCAACACCCGTGGAGGAGCCGTCGGTAAAAACCAAATGGGCTCCTTGAATTGGTGTTGTTTTTGTTCCTTCGGGGAAAACCACAGGCTTCCTTTGCAGAAAATGAATCAATCTATTTGAAGGAAAATGATTATCAATAGTGCCATGAAAGGAAATAGAACTAATTGCCCAATCATCATCATTCTGAACGAGCCACTGTACTTGTGCAGCAGTATAGGGGGATACAATATGATCGGGATCTTTACCAAAAAGTTTTAAGGCAGCCCCCCTGCCAAGGCGTAAGAGGGTAGCAACCAAATGGGGATAGGTGGGTAAAATCTTAGAGGGGGATGTGGGCAAATGGATCCAAAAAAGCGGCTCTCGTTGCCAAAGCAATCCCGTGGGCACAAAGGGGGTGGGAAATATGAGGAGCCAAAGGGGTTGAAGGGGTGCATAATACCCTATGTGCTGATCACAAATGGCGCTCTCAACCGTAATAAGAGCTTTGTGCGCCTCAGGAGTAAGGTGGCGGGGGAAGGATGGGTCAGAGTCCCCTTTCAAAATGTCAAACAGGGGCCTTAACTCCCCTGTAGTGAGTTTCAAATAAGGTCTCAGCCAGTTGATATCTCCAAGGAGCTTCTGGAAGTCATTAAGTGTGTGAAGGAAGTCTACCCTTAATTGGAGTTTTTGTGAGAAGACATGATTAGTGAGGAGCTCAAAACCCAAAAATAACTGGGGAGGCTGAGTTTGGATCTTTTCAGGGGAAATTAAGAGCCCGCAGGACTGTAGAGCCGCAACGAGAGATTGACAGATTTTGGACAGGTACGGCTCATCAGGTCCTGCTAGGAGGATGTCGTCCATATAGTGGATAATATAAATCTCCAGGTGGTGCAACTGGAATGGATCTATAGTCTGGGCCACAAATTTCTGGCAAAGAGTAGGGCTGTTGGCCATGCCTTGGGGGAGGACCCTCCCTTGGAAACGGGGAGAAGGGCCCACACAATTAACTATAGGGAGTCTAAAGGCAAAACGTTTGCAGTCATCAGGATGTAAGGGGATGGAAAAGAAACAATCCTTTAAATCAATAATGATCTTAGAAAATCCTTTTGGAATGGCTACAGGGGAGGGGAGCCCCGGTTGAAGTGCTCCCATAGGGACCATGGTTTTGTTAACTGCCCTAAGATCATGTAGTAAGCGCCATTTTCCTGAACGCTTTTGTATAACAAAAATGGGAGTATTCTAAGGTGATGTGGAGGGCTCAATGTGCCCCGCAGCCAGTTGTTCCTGCACTAATTCCACAGCTGCAGCTAGCTTTGTTATGGATAAGGGCCACTGGTCGATCCAGAGGGGAAGGTCATCCTTCCAGGTAATTTTGTCTGCCTGGTGTGCAGGGGGACCAGTGGCCCTTACGAAAAATGGTTGTGGAAGCCCAAGCCTGCACGACCCACCTTAGGGGCAGTCGATATGGGGGTCAAACGTCCCTGTTTGTTTTTTCCAAGACCTTGTCCTGGAAGGAATCCCTGGGAGAGCATCTGTTGGGCCACAATCCCATTGGGGCTGCACATAATGACTCCCATTTGAGAAAGGATGTCCCCACCCCAGAGATTAACAGGCAGTCCAGGGACCACAAACGGCCAGATGGTACCGGCATTTCCTTCATTATCCTTCCAGGGTAACCATTGGGAGCTTTGGAGGGTGTTCCTGGACTGACCAATGCCTTGTAAGTGGGTTATGGAGGCCTGCAAGGGCCAAGCAGAGGGCCAGGCTTCTTGTGACAAAACGGTAGAGTCGGCCCCAGAATCTAGGATACCTTCAAAAATCCTAACCTGTATTGTGAGCTTAAGAGTAGGGCGTTCTTGAGAGATGGCCTGGACCCAGTACAGGTCGGATGATCCGGGCAGGGATACTCCGCGCCTTTTGACAAGGGCAGGGTAAGCAGTATCCAGGGGGAGCGGCAAGGCCTGGGCCAAGCGTTGTCCCTTATCAATCGAGACGGGGCCATAGGGGGCAGTAGCAAGCAGCTGGATCTCCCCGGTATAGTCATTATCAACCAGGGAGGGGTGAATCATCAGGCCAGCAAGGGTGGAGGACGCGCAGCCCATAATAAAGAAATAAAAATTCGGTGGGGGAGGGCCAAAGACACCCGTAGGAATGGTCTGCACCCCATCTTCCGGATTCAATATTGTGGGGGAGGTGGCACATAGGTCCACCCCTGCGCTCCCTGTTGTTGCTCAGCAAAGGGGGGGTGCTGGGCGGAAGGGCTGTTCCCCGAGGCTCTTACAAAGGGAATGGGTTGAGGGGCTCGGGGCTGGCCCCTCCGGCCGTTTCCCAGATGGGAGGGTAAGGGTTGGCAGTCCACGTCAGTGGCAGACCGACAGGTATTGGCCCAATGTTTCCCCTTACGACAACAAGGGCAAACAGTAGAGGGTTGATTTAGCTTTTTTGGAGGGCCTGCAGGGGGTGGGGTGTGCCCAGGGCATTGGCAGGCGAAATGACCGGGCTGGCCGCATGGGAAACAATGTCTAGGAGGCCCGCCTACTTGGAATGCTGCTCCTATAGCTAAATGCATGGCATGTGACATTTTGGAAGCAAGGGGATCTATATCGCGGCACAAAGGAACCATCTCATCAAGGGATTTATCTCTCCATTTGCCTCCTAGTACAGCTCGGCAGGCATTATTAGCATTCTCATAAGCTAAGCGTCTAACAAGTTGATCATTATCAGCCTCTTGCCCCAGGGTCCTCTCAGTGGCTTCTAATAGGCGGCTGACATATTCAGAAAAATCTTCCTGCCCTCCCTGAACGATCTTATTAAGGGGGTCAAAGGGGGAGCCAGTGTTCGGCAGGGATCGCCACACAGCGAGGGCTGCGTTGGCAGTCTGGGCCAAAAGCCCCACAGGGAAATGCCGCTGTAGGTCTTCTGCCGCATATTTCCCTTGTCCACTAAGTTTCTCATAAGTCCAGTTCGCAGAAGGCGAACATGGAGATTTCAAGTTAGCAGTGGCAGCGGACTGGCAGAGATCGAAAAAATCTGCCTTCCAGGTTAGGAATTGCCCGCGCGAAAGGACTGCTTGAACTACACGGACCCATTCTCCGGGGAGCATATGGCCTCCACGGGACATGGCCTCAAGGGCTGAGAGTGTGAAAAGTGCATTAGGTCCATAAGATTTGACTGCGGGTTCAGATCCTTTAAGGTCTTAAAATTTAATTTACGGAACCCTGCAGGGGGAGCGCCTTGTGCCGCATGAATCTCATCGTCACTTTCGCTTTCATTCTCATTCTCCCCCTCACTATCCGATTCCCCCTGCGAGTCATCAGTAGTGGAGGGCTTTACGGCAGAAGTGGAGGGGCCATCGGAAGGGGGGGCGGACTTATCGGAGAGGGTTACTACAGGAAAGGTTAACCTTAAATCTTTGGTTTTACGAGAGGGTCCCTTCTGGTGGGAAGGCAGGGGAGGAGCAACTGAGCGGCCTGAAGCCGGGAGGAGAACAGAATTATGCAGCATTTTCTGTAAGGAGGAGAGCTCAGTAGAAGGCTGAACAAACTGCTTCTGGAGGTCAAGGACCTCCCGAAGTTCATTAACCTGGGTGGAAAGCTGATTTCTAGCTTCTATGAGGGTGGCAGGGGATAAGCCAGGCGAAAGAAGGGCAGGTGCACAAGTCTGAACCACATAAGGAGGAGAAATTGGATGGGGGCTTGTGTTGAGGAGATGTCCAAGGGGCCCATCAGGGTCATTATAACGAGCTGCCTCATCCTCCAAGGTTGCCGCATCTCCAGGGTCTAAAATATCACTGCTGGATTTTTTTGTAAATATTGGAAAGTTAAGGGAGTCGGCCGTAGGTGGCTCCTCCTTGGGAAGGGGGGATAGAGGGGTTGTCTCGGGGCTACGGGCATGTCTATTACCACCGACAGGGGCCGAGAGGGCTCTTTGCCAGCGGGGGGCAAAGAGGCCGAGGAGGCTGCTCAGGACAGGGGGCGGAGGCAGAATTCCTCGACTGATAGTAATTGTTGGTTATTTGGGTCCTTGTGGGCTGCTTCTACAATATCTCTAATGAGGCCCCAATAAGAGAAGACAGTCACAGGGACCGCCTCCGGACCTTCTGTTTGCAATTTTCTATTTAGATCCCTGCCAACTTTCTGCCACTTGCCAGGGTGAATCTCTGGCCCATTTACAATGAACCAAGGGCAAACATTATCTACAAATAAAAAAAACTTAACTAAATCTTTTTTCTTAACTTTAACTCCCCTTTCCCTGAGTAATGATTTAAGGTCCTTTATAAAGACCTATTCCTTAGATAATTTCTGACCCATGAGTATGAGACGGACGAATTCAACTTACCGAGGACGGGGGCTCTTAGGCAGCCAGGGGGTTCTTCACTGAAAAAGAAGGGGTCGCGACGACTTCTCTGCTAGGCACTGGTCCGTCTGGCGAGGGTCCGTGCATCGGGCCCCACGTTGGGCACCACTTGTCCCGTCCTGCGGGACCAAGTTATTCGTGGGGCTGAGGAGGACCCAGCCTGCAAAGGAATGGGTGGGAAAGAAGGAGCGAGACCAAGCGAGTTTGTTTTAAGGTCTGAAGGTCTGATGATCTTTATTGCTGGTAAACAGGACTTATATACTCGTTGAGGAAGTGGGCGGGGAGAGGAATTCTTGTAAACAACTGTTGAAACATTTTGTGGTTAGGACACCTGGTGCCGAAACACTCTGTGGTCAGCAGATTCACATGGCATGGTACTCGGGGGTGTGGCTTTCTCACGGGTGGGGGGTGGGGGGGGGGGGGGGGGGGGGGGGGGGGGAAGGGTGCCTGGCCCGAAGGTCTTCGCTCCCAACATTAGATGGGTACCTCCAGTTGCTACACAGTGGGTGTAACTTCACTCCAAACATAGCTCATAATAAATTATGAGCCCCCACCAATGTATTTGTCTTTATTAGACAGGCAAAGGATACAATTACTTCAAAATAAAGGCATGTAATGAGATAGAATAGAAAGAAAATAAATGGGATAACCAGTTCAGGGCTCAGTTTATAGGCTATATTGATGCCTGAATGTGCTACATAAATGTAATATCAGGAATTTAGTCAACTTTCTCCTCAAGTAATCACCTTAGATGGAAGAGAACACAATAGAATACCAAAAGGCTTGAAAATACTTGGCAATACATCCAAAGGTCTGATTAGAGGACATGACACCTGTGAATAAATGTCATTAATAACATTTTTTAAAACTTTATCCACAGGGCGGCCAGGTGGCGCAGTGAGTAAGAGCACCGGCTCCAGTGTCTCGGGAGACCTGGGATTGGTTCCGGTCTCATATACTCAGCACCCACATAAATAACTGGCCTTGTAACCTTGAGCAAATTACTTAAGCCTGATTGCTTTAAAAAAAAATTACTAACCTCAAGGAAAGAGAAAATTGTAATAGAAAAATGCTTCTCCCCACCCCCACCCCATTATATGTTGCCAGATGCAAAAAAGCATTTTTTAGGAAAGTAACAAACAAAGTTCTTCTGTGGCCCCTATTCATTTGTAGTTTTTGAAAATATGACCAATAATCTGACTCTTACAGGTCAGCAAAATATGGTGATAAAAAGAATGTGTCTGGAATGCAAGGATAAGGTATGACTTTTAAAGGAAGGAGAAAAATCCTCAGGTTGCCACTGAGAGAAAAACAGAAATGTAAGTAAAAGGTGGAAAGTAATCATTTCTGATTTCTTATTTCAGGTCACCCTCCATACTTTTATTTGCCTTTTACCTTCCATGGTTTTAAGTCAAAAGTTCCATATGACAATTTACATAGGGCTAATTTCAGTGTTAAGGAAAGAGGTATCAGTATTTGAGGTTTTGTGTTTTATAACATGAATCACTAGGCAAAACTGGTTTCTCATTTGGCTGCACTACTTTGACTATTCTCTGACTGACACCTCCACTATGCTCCAGGAAGCACATTATTGGGAAGACTTCGTCCCCAAGTATCTCATCAGCCATGGTAGTCCACCACATCCCTATTCTCTGTCTCTGATTTATTGGATGATGGAGCCATGAACTCCAGACCTCTAGTTAAGGAGAGAGCTGAGTTCAAATATTCCTCAGACATTTCTCATGTGACTACACTACTTTGGGACTTCTCTGACTAACATCCCCACCATGCCCTCGTGCATGGTCCTTTCCTCTCCCTCCTACTTTTCAGCTTCATTTTCTGTGTGTTTCTCCTTAAATAGATTTTAATTTCTCGTGAGGAAGAGATTGTCTTCCTTTTTTATATCTTGATCTTTGTGCTTAGCATGGTGCCTGGTGTATAATAGACACTTAATAAATTGATATTGACTATTAAATAAGGGACTGGAAATTCTTTGCTAATAAGTGACTTATACAGAGTTGCTTCTAAAAGAATCTACCATGGATTTTATAAAAATGAAATAGTAAGTGAGGTCCTTGAAAGCAAGTGAAAACTTTTATAAGATGGGTAGAGTAGGAAGGGGAAAATGGCAACCAGTGATGATTTCTGGATAAGAGAGAAAAGGAACTGTAAAATTTGGGTCTCTGGGCAAGCTGGCATTAGTAAGAGAATAAAATTGGGTCATAGCACTAAGAACAAAGAATTCAAAATTATTCAGGTTTTCTTTCACTAATTACACCTAGATTTCATTTATTTCTTACAGCTTTGAAATCAATACATCCTTTTGAATGTGTCCCTAAAAGCTTTTATCACTTGTTTATTCCTTAGGCTGTAAATAAAGGGGTTCATTACCGGTGCCACTGAAGTTGCAAGTACTGCCACCACTTTATTCAAAGCCACCCCTTCTTTTGTAGCAGGCTTTATGTAGACAAAGATGCAGGTTCCATAAGTCATGGAGACAACAATCATGTGGGAGGAACAAGTGGAAAAGGCTTTTCTCCTTTGCTGGGCAGAGGGGAACCTCAGAATAGCCCTGACAATATAGGCATAAGATAGAACCACTAACACTAAGGTGATGATGAGTGTCAACACAGCCAAGGCTAAAGTCATTCTATCTAGGAACTGTGTATCTGAGCACGATATCTCCAGCAATGGTGATATATCACAGACAAAATGATCAATGATATTAGAGTCACAGAATTCTAATGTAAGACTCCCACTAAGTATTGGAACAATGATCATCAATCCAGACATCCAACAACCAAGGAGAAGCTGGTTACAGACTCTATTGTTTATGATGATAGCATAGTGTAGAGGTTTGCAGATAGCCACGTAGCGGTCATAAGACATGACAGCCAAAAGAAAAAATTCTGAGGCCCCAAAGAGGATGCCAAAAAATAATTGAGTGAAACATCCATTATAGGACACAGTATAGTCACCAGTTGACATATGGTAGAGGAATCTGGGAATACAGACAGTTGTGAATGACAATTTTAAGAAGGAATAGTTTCTAAGGAAAAAGGTTTTAAGGTGGGTATCGACCCAAGTGAGGGTAATGATGGTCAAGTTCCCAGTTACATTCAGCATGTAGGTCAGAAATAGAAAGATAAAAAGCAGAACCTTCAAAAGTGGGTCATCTGTCAATCCCCAAAAAGTGAATAATGTTATCACGGTATGGTTTCTCATTCCTGATCCTGTTTTTCAGTTGATCTGTTGCTGTATGTAAGAGAGACAGAGAGAGGGAGAGAGAGAGAAAAGTCAACAATGCAATTTAGTTTTAAATGCTCAGAATCACCACTCTGTCACTTTTTTCTTTCACTGCCTAAAAAACAATCATACTCATATCACTGTGTTATCCTCAATAGCTTTGAGCTGTGCATCAGCTACTAAGAATAGCATTTTGTAAGGACTTTTGTCCCATATCTTTCTTTCCTTCCCCCCATTTCCTTTCCTCCACTCTAATCCCTCCCAATCAATTTTGTTTTATCTGAAAAGGTTCTGTTGATTCCTTCTGTTTTCCCACAATATTTATTTCCAGATACACCTCCTTTACTGAATGCCTTTGTGAACTAGAAAAAGAAAGTTAAGCAAGACCAAATAGTGACCATTTATAAGAGTGTATGCCAAATACACTTCTGTTCACTTCCCACAAGGTTTTCAACTATTCAGTTGGACACTCACTTCATATCTACTTTCTTGCTACCACAGAAAGTACCAGGATATCTTGGAATATATGTAATGATTTTTTGTCTTTGACCTCCTTTCAATGTATCCACAGTCATGACATCACTGGTTCACAGACTATGAATATTTTCTTCACTTTTATCAGAAAATTTCAAATGGTTTTTATGGAAACTTTTGACCAGGCTTTACATCCAGCTATCAAACATTAATGTGTTTATTTTTCCACATTCTTCTGAATTGTGTAGTTTCATTTTTATTGACCTTTGACAGCATATGTGCTTTGTGAGATCAAACCTCACAGTGTTAATTGGTTCTTTTAATTTGAACTTCCTTAATTGTTTTAGAATTTGAATGATTATTGCTAACTTTCAATTCTTATCTTGTGAAATATTGTTAAACAGGGAAATGGTTCTTGGTGTTATAATTTGCACAGTGCACCCTCTTTGAAGTTAACTAACTTGTTCCATGGGTCATCCTGCACATATATTCATCTCCTCTAAAAGCCCACTTTTTTCTCTTACTTCACACCCCCTCTGGGTTCTTTCTTCTATCGCAAAACTAGGCTTCTATTCAACCAGACCATTCTTCCTTTAAATCCTTGTGGCTTCTCTTTAGGAGGCTCTGTCTTCTCTTAAAGTGACAGAGCTAAGAAAAGAGCATCATAGACATGGTATCTGTCCAGGGTTTATCTATTTTATCCAAGGCAATGTTGAAATTTGGGGAAGAGAGGAGATTGTAGTAGGAGAAATCAGAGCTGGGACTTGGAGACACAATTAGTGTTGAGGTTGAAGTCTTGGTGGAAAGAATCAGTGTAAACCAGTGCCAACAACCATTCTCTCCACATCCCATTATCCTTTAGGGACATGTAACTAACGTCACAGAAGTCCATTAGGAATAGCTACCATAAGCCACCTGCACCTGACTGAATCTCCCATGCACTCTCTTACAGCCATGCTCATTGCTGCCATGTGTAATACCTAGGAGACCTGATCTCCTCATTCCATTCTACTCTTTCTGACCATATGTTCTTGCAAAAAAATCCTTCACCATGACATGATCTTACAGTCCCAGACTAGCAAGCATAGTCAGAGGAAGTCTGTTCTCTGGATCCAAAATGGGAAGCAGAAACATTATGGTGTTTGCTGCAAATTTCTTATTGGAAAGTGTGGTCGTGTGGTAGAAGATAATCTTACCACAGGTACTAGTGTGGAGGAGGTGTGAGTCTTCCTAATAATGGTTAAATCATGGGGTGTCTAGATGGCACAGTGAATAGAGCACTGACCCTGGAGTCAGGAGGACTTAGGTTCAAATCCGGCCTCAGACATTTAACATACACACAAAAAAACTAGCCATGTGACCTTGGGCAAGTCACTTAATGCCAAATTTCCCAGCCTTTCCCCCTCCAAAAAGAAAAAAAAGAAGGTTAAATCATGAACTGAAAGAATCATGAACTTCTCAATGAAGAGAAAGATCCCTGTACCACTGACAGCACACAGGTACCTCATCTATCCATGAAGGTCTAAATATGATGCCACTTCTATCAAAGGGCAGACACCAATGTCTGTATAATTCCAAAGAATATCTCAGATTCAGATGCTGCATTTCATTTTGGAAAATCTATAGCACATGTTGGATTTTCAAAATAGTCTTTTTGTCTGTCATAAGCAGGCATTTCCTTTCTCCCCCCCATGCAGTTGGGAGGATGTCTTGTGTATTGTACATTAAAGTGGATTCTGGAAGGATTCCTCGATTCTTCTGGTTTGGCTCAATTAATCTGCTAATTTTATTATCTACCCTGTTCTCAGGCAGAATGGGCTCAACTGTCCCAATACTTTTGACATAGAAAGTTATGCATAGCCTTTCACTGATGATTTTGTCTTTTTCTTAATCTTGCTTCTATTCAGTCTATCCATAAAAGTGATTATAAGTCCAAGGGACAGAACATTTCCCTCCATTTGGTGTAGCACCTAGTCACAAATGTTTTTCCCTTCTTTTCTTTCTCTTTTTTGGGAGGCAATCAAGGTAAAATGACTTGTCCAAGGTCACATAGCTAGTATGTGTCTAAGGCTGGATTTCAACTCATGTTCTTTTGACTCTAGGACCAGTATTCTATCCACTTTGTCCCATATTTGTTTTTCAATAATCACTAATTAATGATAATTAGTAGCTAAAGAAATATTTCCCATCTCTTCTTCAGTTAAAAATTTTCTATTCTGCATTGGAATAATCTTCCTCAGGAGACCCCAATTTGTTATAAGAATGGAATTTACTTGGCTGTTGTCATATGTTATCCACCAAGAAATGTTAGGGGTTTTTCCCCTAAACTTGGTGAAGCGGAACTTCGGTCTGGCAGCTAAGATGTTGGGATCTTGTTGGAATAAGTGTTCATGTTACATAATGCATTATTCAATGTCACAACCAAGGTGCTCTGACCTAGTTTGACTAGAGTCATAATTAGATGGAAGATGAAATATCCCCCCAAAAATAGTGCTTCAAAGGAAGATCTCATAGAGACCACCTTGTCAAAACTATAGCTTCTAAGAGGCTTTTCTCTGGACCTGCTTACTGTCCCTTTCTGTAAGCCCCACCTCTTGGAGCCTAATGATCTCACACTGCCCACTGTGGACCCTACCCCACTTCCACCCTCCCTAGATATTGAATGACCAATTTTCAAGGTTATGTTCCATTCCTTCTTTCTCTCTGAATTCTGTTCCAAGTTAGATATTGGTTAAAAAGTACATTTTAGCTAGTTCATACTTTTGTGCAATTAACAAATTATTTTGTTTTAAATCTCTCAGGGATGCTTCTCTATTCAATGAGGAAGCTTGTTCATTCAAAGGAAGTATTGTGAAATTTTAGGAAGTGTGCAGCATGAGAGTGAGAAGATAGTTTTTGGTGGGAAGCCCTCATGCGCCCTTCAAATTATGAAGACCTGTATGTAATCAATGCAGGTATGATGCTGACCCTATGAAAGTACTCTCACCAAAGAGTACATATCAAGGGTCATGTGACACAAAGTAAAAGTAGCATCTCAGAAATTACTATTCATTTTCTGTCTGAAACATATAATGTATCTGATTGATTTTCTTATGTCCTTCGTTCCTTAGTTTATTCATTCCTCCCTCCCTCCCCCTCCTTTCCTTCATTCATTCCTTCATTCCTTTCATTCTTTTTTATTTCTTTCAACAGGTCTCGTTTCTATATTCCTGTATAGGGAAACAGAACATCTCTTCTATCCACACAACTTAAAAAGGAGGGAGGTAGTGGTGATATTACCATCCATTATTTTACTTACTTTACTGTCTGTACTTCAGGTCTCAGTAGGTGGTTTTTGCCCAGTAGTCCCTGGAATGTCACAAAGTTGAGCAGCAAGAAATTAGTGGGAAAACATATATCTGCTTCTGGCCACATTATCTCACAAACCCACGACATCACCCTAACAGGCACAATAGAGTTCTTTCTAGGTTCCCATCTTCTGAAATATACCAGTCTTCTCTCTCATTGCCAACTGTGAAATGAGACTGCATCAGAGATCCTGTCCTTCATTAAATGCACTAAATATTTTGATGAGCTGTATGTTGGTTAAAGAAAGACTGATCCTTTTCAAAGAGAATGGCCTCTCAGGTCTTTCCTTTATTTGGATCTCCTGATCTGACCGGTCTGGGCAGGGAGACAGGTTTCCCTCCAAAGTGTAGATGTTTCTTTCATCTGTCTAATGTGCTACAGCTGCCTGGGGACCAACTGATTTCACAAACAAAAGGATCATTGGGGAACCCAAGTTCAAAAGTCCCTAATGAATCTTTATTATAGTCATTACTTAATTATTTGTACCAAGCCACTGTCTGATGCTATTCGTACTTTTCCATTCCTTGTGGTATTGACCTTTCATTTTCCTATTTTATGTCTTTTGCCAAAGTTGATTAAAATTTTAATATTTTATTTTTTATTTTATTTTGATAATAATAAAATACTATTTTAATGTTTAATTTAATAATTATTTTAAAGGTATATTGAGAGATTTTGGAGTGAAATCATGAGAGTCCCTGCCTTTATTCTGTGATTTGTTTTGGAGGGGGGAAGGCAAGGCAATTGGTGTAATGTGACTTGTTCAAGGTCCACAACTAGTAGGTTTTTCAAGCATCTGAGGCTGAATTTGAACTGAGGTCCTCCTGACCCTAGAATTGGTGCTCTATACACTTCACCACCTAGCTGCCTTTGGGATATTGTTTAAAGGAGATTACTTCTCTGCTTCTTGGTTAAGATGATCTAATAAATTTTTTAAAAGTTTATAGTCTTTTTTTGCCCAGTCATATATAAATTTATATAGGTGTGTATATATGTGTGTGTGTGTGTATTTTATATGTATGTATGTATGCAATCAAAGTTAAATGACTTTCCCAGGGCTAGTGTCTGAGGCCTGATTTGAGTTCATTGCTTTATTAACTCAAGGGAGAGTGCTCTATCCACAATGCCATCTAGCTGCCCCTGCTAAGTGATACATTTTGTTCATAATCTTTAAGAGTAAAAAATAGGGATGGCTAGGTGGCACAGTAAATAGAGCACCAGCCCTGGAGTCAGGAGGCCCTAAGTTCAAATATGGCCTCAGACACTTGACACAATTGCTATCCATGTGGCTTTGGGTAAGTCACTTAACCCCAATTGCCCTCCAAAAAAGCAAAAAAAAAGAGTAAAAAATAGATTTCCCAATAACTATTATGCAAATCCATGTCTTGAATTCTATTTCTATGTTACTAGTTAGAGTACCTCATGGCTTATGAAATTTGCAGGCCACTACATAAAACACCCAACTGCAAAATTCTCCTTATCACCCTGGGCCAATATGCAGAGAAGAATATTTTTTTTCAAAGACCTAGGTTCAAGAAGAATTTCTTTGAAGTAAATCTCTAAATTTTACCTCTCACTCATGAGATCAATTTGTATAGATCTTAGATGTGTGGAATAATGATAAGAATAGCACAGAAAAAAATTAGGAAATGAGACCACTTTCTATATATATGGAAGTTCTACAAACCCAACTTGGAGTTATTTTTTCTGTTATTGGCCTGCTTCCCATTTATTGTTATATATACTTTTCTACTGTTGAGACCAAGAGGACCCAAAGCCAGACACTCATAAAGGCCTAGAGGATCATACCCCTTCTGGAAGCTCTTAAAAGACCTGTCTTTCAAAGATTTGGTTCTTGCCTATTCAAGACCAAGTAGAAATGAAGTCCAAAAATTAGCTTCAGACATACATAATTTTAAAATCAACTGTCTTTCATTTCTTTGGTGTGTCCACTGGTTTACCCCAAAGTTTACTCAAAAAGTGTTTACTACTAAATGGTAGGCAAGCAGTATAGGAAGACTGAATTACAGTGCCATGGACAATTTTGTAAAAATCAACCTGAATATTTAGACTGGACATTGAACAACAAATTAGAGGATTTTATATGATAGCTAACAGGAAGGCACCAAATTTTTCTTGAGCTGGGAAGTGAAATAATTTTCTGCTTTAGGAAGATTATTTGGGAAGCTGTGTGAAGGATGGTTTGGAGATGGGAGAGATTGGAAACTCAGATTCTAATTTAGAAGCAGTTGTAATAACCCAGAAATAAGGTGATAGTTACATGAGAAAAGGAAAGGCAAAAGTATAGACATGAGAGGCATTGTAAAGATTGAATCAAGAATATCTGCAAATTAATGGATGTTGGTTATAAATGAGAGAGAAAAACCAAATGTGACTCCAAGGTCAAGGAGGTGGTAACTAGAAAAATAGGAATGCGCTGAACAGAAATGGAAACATCTGAAAGAAGAGGGAGATGTAGACAAGAAAAGAATTCATTCCGTTTTAATCCTTTTGAGTTTAACTGCTATAGGTTAAGAAACTTGAGGTGTCAAATAGGTAATTAGGGCTGCGGTCTGGACTGTAAGTCCATGTATAGACTGGGAAATAATCTGACTAGAGACAGTAACTGAACTCATGGGACCTGATGGGACCAAGAGAGCCTATTAAGAGAGAATTGAAGCAGACATAGGACAAAATCTCATGGAAAACTTAAAGGTAGCTTTATAATCTAGAAGAGGAGACAGAACACTTTTCATATAATTTAAAAGATGAAGAGGAAAGAGAAAGTCTTAGGGCAAAGAGTATTTCTAGGAGATGGTCAACAATGTAAAATACTGAAGGGATGTTAAGAAAGCTCAATAAGATGCACAGTTTTAGCACTGAAAAGATCATTGAGAGACCATCCATTTAGACTGCCACCAGATAGATGACACAGGAGGCCCACTTTCACACTTTTTCTCCAGCAGTAGCAAAGAAGGTGCACTAGATTAAATAATGATTAAGAAATCCAAAGAAAAACCTCAGTAAATGTATTCATCCCATCCAGTACTGCATTAAAAAAAAGACAGAAGCTATAGATAATGAAAGCAAAGTTCTGTCAGGGAAACATAAGAAGAAACTTAAAGCAACACCATATGGGAAACCCGAGGGAATAGAGAAACCACCAAGTGCCCTAATAGTGGAAACCACAGCAGTAGAGTGATGGAGGTGAAAGTCTATCTAATAGGTAAATCCCAGAAAGGAATAAAAGATTGATCACACAACAACCTGATGATGGAAGATCCATCTAATTTGGTGCAATGACTAGAGAAATCTCAAAGGGCACAGAAGATGCAAAATATTAACTAGGGAAATCTCAATTATGAGAATAAATGCATCCAGCACCACAGTGAAGGTGACCTTAGACAGGATGAAGACTATGTAGCACCCTGATTAAAGAAGACTCAGGGGAAACAGAGAGTACTCCCAATCAAGGAATCTTCGGAATTTTTTCAGTAGTTTTTCAGTCATGCCTGAATTTTCATGACCCCTTTCAGGATTTTCTTGGCAAAGATATAAGGGATTTTTTTGTCCCTTCATTCTCCAGCTCATTTTAAAGATGAATAAATGGAGGCAAAAAAGATTAAGTGACTTGCCCAAGGTCACATGCCTAGTAAGTGGCAGAATTGAAAGCATAGGCAAAAAGGAGTGGCCAGAGTACAAGTGAGACATAGGGAGGTGAAAAAGGAGAGGTGTATAAGGAAGGAAGAGAAAAGAAAGAAAAATAATTTATTAAATGATTACTATGTGCCCAGAACTGGGGTAAATCCAGGCAATAAAATGCTAAAATGAGGCAGTCTCTACCCTCAAGGACTTTACATTATAAGCAGAGGGGAGTACAACATGTGGGGACAGCTAGATGGTACAGTGGATAGATTACTGGGTATAGAGTCAGGAAGATCTGAGTTCAAATCCCATCTCAGACTTGCTGTGTGACCCTGGGCAAGTCTTTAAAAACTTATTTGTCTCAGCTCCTTACCTGTAAAAAATAAGGACATACTTGAGAAGTAAATGTCAGACCACTCCAGTATCTTTTCCAAAAAAAGTCCATGGGGTCACAAAAGTCAGACACAACTGAAGCACAACAAGCAGCAAAGAGTATTGGCAAAGAAGGGTTGTTCATTTTGAAAATGACAACATTTTGTCATTTTGTGTTTTTGAAGTTTAAAGTAGGGGAGAAAAGAGAGCTCAAAAGGATGTCCTTTATTTTGTGATAAAATAAAATGTTCCTTTGTTGAGAATGAGGGGTGAGGGTGGAGGAAGCAGACTGAAGAGAGTAGAAATGGAAAATCCCTCTTTCGATGAGATTACATGAATTTGTAGGGACCTCCACTGGCACAGTTGTGTATGTTGAAATAGCCTGAAGCAGCATATGAGGAGGAACAGAAAAGGAAGATTGTAGGGATAAGCCAGGCAGGATTTTCTCAAGGAATGAATGAGGATAGCGTAATGGGGCAAGAGTAGAGAAGAACCTTAAGGTGAACTAATTAATTGAAGTGTCAAGATTGTTAAGGAAGAAAGAATGGCCACAGTACAAGTGAAACATGTAGGGAACAAGAAGGTCTAAAAGAAGAGGGGTCAGGGATAGGGAGTTGTCTGCTGCCCATACAGGTTTTATGTTGACAAGGACCTGTCTAGATGTGTTTCTCAGGAAGGCATAAATAGATAGGTTTAGAGCCTCCTCCAGCCATCCTTCTCCAAAGCAAAATTTGATTCCTTCCAAGAGGGGAGGTGGGAGATTGGTATCAGATGCAGAGTGCTCTGCTCTACTCAGAGAAAACATGACAGGCCTGAATTACATCGATTCAGTCCCCTAAAAATCATTAGTTTAGGGGACTAGGTTCAAGATGAGCTCTTGGTTGCTATCTTTTAATGAAAAAGTACTCAAAGTCCAAAGTTGGAATCCCTTCCCATCAAATGCCAGATCTACAATAAACATACACATAACAAATAGCAAATAAACCATTTATCCAAGTTAATGGCAAATGGAAAGCAGACAAGGTAGAGAGATGAGAATGATTTTAATATTTAATAAAATAAGTAACTTTAAACTAATCACAGACTTTCAGCCTTGAAGATTTGTTTTATTTTGAGGCTTGAGCTTTTATCTTCTAAGGTTTTAAGTCAAAACTCCATATGACAATTTAGACAGGGCTAATTTCAGTGTTTAGGGAGGAGATCTCAGTATTGGGGCTTTGGTGTTTTACAGCATGAACCACCAGGCAAAACTGATTTCTTACTTTGCTGCACTAGTTTCACTCTTCTCTGCCTGACATCTCCATCATGCTCCAAGAAGCTCATGATTGGAGACTTCATCATTCTGAAGGATCTCCATCTCATCCCTATTCTTTGTCTCTGATTGATCGGATGGTGGAGCCATGAACTCCAAACCTCCAGTTAAGGACAGAGGTGAGCTCAAAGAGGGCCTCATTTCTCATGTGACTGCCTAACTTTGGGAATTCTCTGACTGACTTCTTCACCATGCCATCATGCGTGGTCCCTTTCCTCTCCCTCCTACTTTTCAGTTTTCTTTGGCATGTGTTGTTTTCCTAAATAGATTTAAACTTCTTGTGGGTCAGAGACGGTCTTTCTTTTTTCAACTCTGTATCTTTGTGCTTAGTACAGTTCCAGGCATATAATAAAAACTTAATTGATTTACATTGAGTATTAAGTAAGGAGCTGTAAAATTCTTCAACAATAATTTTCTCATGCATAGTTGTTTCTATAAATAATCTCCCATGGTAAAATCCAATGAAATGAAGTGAAATGAAGTGGTGACTGGGGCAGCCAGATGGTGCAGTGAATAAAGCACTGGCCCTGGAGTCAGGAGGACCTAAGTTCATATCTGGCCTCAGACACTTAACACTTACTAGCTGTATGACCTTGGGCAAGTCATTTAACCCCAATTGCCGCTACGAAAAGCCAAAAAAAAAGAAGAAATGAAGTGGAGACTGAGCCAGTTGAAAGAAAGTGAAAACCTTTGAAAGACCCATGGAGTTGGAAGGAGAAAGCATCAATTAGTGAGGATTTCTGGATATGAAAGAAAAGGCTCTGTGAAATTTGTTTCTATGGGCAAGGTGGTATTAGTAAGAGAATAAAATTGGATGATAGGACACAGAACAAAGAATTCAAAACTATTCAGTATTTTTTAACTAATTTTGCTTGAAGGTCTATTGCCTCTCATAATTTTGAAATCAATACAATCCTTTTGAATGTGTATCTAAAAGCTTGTATCACTTGTTTATTCCTCAGGGTATAAATAAATGGGTTCATTACTGGTGCCACTGAGGTTGCAAGCATTAACACCACCTTGTTCAAAGCCACCCCTTCCTTTGCAGAAGGTTTGATATAGATGAAGATGCAGGCTCCATAAGTCATCGAGACGACAATCATGTGGGAAGAACAGGTGGAAAAGGCTTTTCTCCTTTGCTCAGCTGAGGGGAATCTCAGAATAGTCCTGAAAATATAGGTATACGATAGAACCACTAACACTAAGGTGATGATGAGTGTCAACACAGCACATGCTAAAATCACTCTTTCTAGAAACTGTGTATCAGAGCATGTTATCTCCAGCAATGGTGATATATCACAGGCAAAATGGTTAATAATATTGGAGTCACAGAATTCTAGCTCAAGACCCCCAGCAAGTACTGGAAGGATGATCATCAACCCAGATAACCAACAACCAAGGAGAAGCTGGTGACAGACTCTGTTGTTTATGATCACAGCATAGTGCAGGGGTTTGCAGATGGCTACATAGCGGTCATAAGACATGGCAGCCAGGAGATAAAATTCTGAGGCCCCAAAGAGAATACCAAAAAATAATTGAGTGAAACACCCATTATAGGACACAGTATAGTCTCCAGTTGACATATGGTACAGGAATCTGGGAATACAGACTGTTGTGAATGACAGTTCTAAGAAAGAATAGTTCCTAAGGAAAAAATACATGGGGGTTTTAAGGTGGGGATCCACCAAAGTGAGGGTGATGATGGTCAGGTTTGCAGTTACACTCAGGATGTAGGTCAGAAACAGAAAGATAAAAAGCAGAACCTTCAGTTGTGGGTCATCAGTCAAGCCCCCCAAAATGAATAATGTTATCCCTGTGTGGTTTCTCATTTCTCAACTCTTTCTTTCAATGAATCTGAGAGAGAGAGAGAGAGAGAGAGAGAGAGAGAGAGAGAGAGAGAATAAGTGAACAATGCAGTTTGGATATAAATTCTCAGAACTTTCTCTTTTCCCATTTTTTCATTCACGCCCACATCATTGTGTTATCCTCCATGGCTCTGACCTGTGTAACAGCTACTGAGCCTAGCATTTTTGGAAAGATTTTTCTCCCCTAGCTATCTTTCTTGCCCCGACCCTAGCTGCTTTCCTCCACCCCAATCCTTTCCAATCAACTTTACCTTGTATTATCTAAAGAGGCTGTGTTGATTCCTTTTGTTTTCCCACCATACTTATTTCCAGATACACCTCCTTCATTGAATACCTTTGTGACCTAGAAAGAAAAAGTTAAGCAAGACCAACATAATGACGCTCTATGGGAGTATATACCATTCTGATCACATGCCACAAAATTTTCAGCCATTCCCCTACTGTCAGGCACTCACTAAATATACCCTTTGTTGCTACCATAGAAAGTACCACAATATCTTGGAATACATGTGGCGACTCTGTCTTTGACCTCCTTCGGATATATGTACAGTGGTGAGATCACTGGTTCACAAACTTTGAATATTTTCTTCACTTTTGTCAGAAAATTTCAAATTGTCTTATGGATCCTTTTAACCAACCTTTACTGCTAGCAATCAAACATGTGTCCTTATTTTTCCAGATCCCTTCCAAATTGAAAAGTTTCTTGTTTTAGACCTTTGCCACTATATATGCTGTGTGAGATCAAACCTCAGATTCTTAATGGGTTCTTTTAATTTTAATTTCTTCTATTGAAATTTTTTTAGCATTTTAATAGATATTGCTAGTTTTCAATTCTTGTTTTGTGAAATATTGCTAAATCAAGAAAATTGTCCTTCTTGTTATATATTTACCCCATGTACACACTTTGAATTTAATTATCTAATTGGTTCCACATGTAATTCTGTACATACATTCATCTTCTCTAAAAGCCCCAAATTTCTTCTCTTTAACTTCCCACCACATCTGGGCTCCTTTCTCTATCATAAAGCCAGACTTCTATACAACTGGACCACACATCCTCTGAGCCCTTGAGGCTTTTCCTTGAGGAGACTCCATCTTCTCTTAAGGTGACAGAGCTCAGAAAATAGCATCACAGATATGTTATTTGCCCAGGGTTTATCCGTTAGAACCAAGGCAATGCTGAGATTGTTAGTGAGAGGGGAGATAGTGCTAGGAGAAATCAGGGCTGGGACTTGGAGCCACAGTTAGTGCTGTGGCCAAAGTCTTAATAGAAAGCATCAGTGCACATCAGCCCTAGCAGCCATTCTCTCCACATCCGAGTATCCTTTAGGGACATGTAACTAAAGTTACAGAAATCCGTTAGGAATAACTACCTTAAACCACCTGCACCAGACTGAGTCTATCATTCACTATCCTACAGCCATGGTCATTGCTGCCATGTGTAATACCTAGGAGACCTGATCTGCTAGTTCCATTCTGCCCTTTCTGACCACATGTTTTCTCAAAAAATACTTCACCATGGCATGATTTTACAGTCCCAGACTAGAAAGCACAGTCAGAGAAAATCTGTTCTTTGGGTCCATAATGGTGTCTGTTGCAAATTTCTTATAGGAAAGAAAGTTTGGTGGTGTTGTAGAAGACAATCTTACCACAGGTACCAGTGTGGAAGAAGGGAGAATCTTCCTAAAGAAGGTTAAATCATGAACTGATTTGGGAATTAGGTCAATGCAGAGTTGGAGACAAATGAACACTTAGGAAACTTGAAAATGTTAAAAGACCCCGGAAGGGGGGACACGTGCTACAAGTTTGCTGGAGGAGCTCAAGGTGATATAGAGGGACAGTGATTTTGTGGGAAGGAAGTACAATCTCCTAGATAGGAGGTACCCACAACCAAGAAGGTGATCTACCCGTTCCCATAACACCTGTCCCAAATGAAGACACCCCAGGGCACAGACTCATTTGCTCAAAGTCCATTTATTCTAAGTCAGCCTCTGCTAGAATGCATCTCTCCACTCCCAATCAGACTCACAAGGCCTCCACAACCACTGAAGTGGTTTCCTTGGCACCTTTGTTCCAACTTCTATTGGGAGTGAAGAAAATTTCTCTAGATAGCTGGAAGATAGTAGTACCATCTGGAAGCTGGTAGATAGCTGGAAGGCCATTAAATCTCCACTGAGGGCCACAAATCCTCAGCCCTAACACTATTCTTCTCCTTTTTTACTTAATGTAGTGTTACCATATTATTTTGATTGTGAACGAACATGCATGCTTCTATCTTACCTTAGAGGCAGTTGGTGTCTCAGTGGATTGAGGACTGGCCCTGGAGTCAGAAAGAGCTGAATTTAAATCCATTCTCAGATTCTTCCTGGCTTTGTTACCCTGGAGAAGTCACTTAACCTATTTGTTTGACAAAAGAATTCACTAGGGAAGGAAATGGCAAATCATTTCACTTTCTTTTGCAAGGAAACCATATAGCCTATTAAGTTCTGAAGAGTTGGACATGACTGAACAACAACTCTATTACCTTAATATATCAGTTGCCCTCTGCTGTACTTTTTGGATGTCCTCTGGAATTTTTATCTGAGTCCTTTCAAAGGACTGAAAAGAAGATTTAACTATAAAAATCCCAGTTACAAAATATTCCCATTGGAGTTTTACGGGGGCTCCTCTCCACTCTCCAAATTGTCTCCTAGAGCTTTCCCCTGCTTTCTAATGCTTTTTACCCCTTTTTCCTCTACCTAGTACCTCAACTACATCCTGGCACTGAACTCCCTGTTTCATTGCTTCTTCCTGCAGTGAAGGAACAGAAGAACTAATAAAGGAAACCACAGTAAGCAATAAATAACAAATACTGGCCCTTTCCAAAGAATAGCTTAACTTTTAGAAGGTGATATATTATTATTATTTGAAAGGGGCATTGGAGTTTTTGGAAGTGGAGGCAATGCATGAATCACTCCCCCATGAAAACTGCTATCCACTTTTCTTCTTATGAAGCTTGGCCTTAGTGGGGAATATTGGCTAATTGAAATTTCTCCTGTTATACCTTTTCCTATATTTTAAAGTTCGGTAATGAGTTTCTGTGTACAATGATGAGACAGGAAGAGCCATAGAGGAAATAAAAATCTTTGTATCTTCAGTTCTGTAGGACAGGGAAGTTGAGGTGCATTTATTTCTGCAAAGGCTGTGGATATTGGAGAGTGAAGCCTAGCATTCTCTTTCCCTACTTAGAGGTGGCAGCTTGTGTGTTGTGACAAGTTTCCTAATAGGGTTTCCCCTTCATTTCAGGATCCTTGTGATCATTGTACATTCTAATTTCATTTCAGACAGGAGAAGGTTATTAACTCAATCATAGCAGAGCATTGCAATGAGAAGTAACCATAGTCCAGCAACACCTTTTTGGCTATGATACTTTGCATCTTTGTAGATACTGTGTCTGTCTGCTCACTGTGTCCCTGGGATTCTAAGGTTAAATTTGCAATCTAATTAGGCAATCTAATTTGCCTTCGGCAGGATCTGGTCACAACTGTTTCTCACTAATCACAAGTTAATTTTATTAAGTAGCTATAAAAATGTTTCTCATCTGCATTCATTTTCCTCCATGTTTCCCTGCATTAGACTTCCTTAGGAGAACCCATTTAGTTTTGGGAATGGCTTTTGCTTTGTTGCTATGAAATATTCCCCCTCAAAAACCCCTAATGGGAATTTCTCCTAGGTCTTGAGAAGTGAGGATTCCAAATCCCAGAAAAAACAGTTTACACAGTGCAGCATCCAGTGTTGTAGACATCAACAAAGCCTAAAACAATGATCTTGGATTCTTTCATGCATGATTATTTGGAGAGGCAATTTCTCTTTTGCTTAGATTTTGTAGGAAAGACTCCACATTGAGTGACTTCTGGCCCAGTAGAAACTTGTCTCTGAGTTTGTCTTCCTGACAAACTCTGAACTCTGACCCCTAGGTTCCACTGTGCACCTTAAACAATTCTCTCTTCTCTAAGAATCAATACCCTTTCTTCTTCCTCCAACAGTTATGCCCTGCCTCTCAGTAAGAAAAAAAATTTTTTTTTGAAAAATTACCCTTTCTTGTGTTAAGTTTCTTAGGGTTGCTTTCCTCTTCAGTAAGGAAACTTCCATTTAAAGGGAATAATTATAGTTGAGGAAGCTCAAGAAATGTGAAGCATATGGTAAAAGAGAAGCTCCCTATACCACTGACATCACACAGATAACTCATTTTTGCAGCTCTAAGCCTGTCCCCACTTGTATCAAAGGGTAGAAGTCAATGTCCATGTATTTACAAAGAATATCTCAGATACAGATGTTGGACTTCATCCTGGGAAATCCATAGTGCTTGTTTAATTTTTAGAATAGTCTGTCATAAGTATGGAGTTCTTTTTCCCCCTCTATGCAGTTGGGGGATGTCTTGTGTATGGTACAATAAAGGGGATTCTGGAAACTCACCCTGATTGCTGTGTTGTGGGTCACTCTGTCTCATAATTTTATTATCTACCCTGTTCTCAGACAGAATGGGCTCCTCCGTTCCATTGCTATTGGCATTGCAATTGGCCACAGAGAAGTTTAGGCATCATCTTTCACTGATGATTTTGTCTTTTCTTGATGTTGCCTCAGTTCAGTCTATCTCCAAAGGTGATTATAAGGCCAGAGGACAGAAAATTTCCTTCCTTTTGATGTAGGACCTGGTTATACTTGTTTATATTTTCTTTCTTTCTTTTAAAGCCAATCAGGGTAGAATGAATTACCCAACGTCACGCAGCTAGTATGTGTCTGATGCTGGATTTTAACTCAGGCCCTTTTGACTCTAGGACCAGTACCCTATTTACTACTCCCCAATTTTTTAAAAATAATCACTAACTAATGATATTTAGTAGTTAAGCAAATATTTCGCATCTGCACTTCAGGTAACTTTTTCCATTCTGCTTTGGAATAGGCTTCCTCAGGAGACCTTAACAGGTTATAAGGATAGGATTTACATGACTGTTGTAATATCCACCAGGAAACCTGAGGAGTTTTTGCCCTGAACTTGCTGAAATGGAGCTTCACTCTAGCAGCTAAAATGTTGAGATCTCCTTGGGTTAAGTGCCCACATAACATAATGCAGGATCCAATGTTATAGGCTCCCTCACAAACAAGATGCTCTGACCTAATATGACTAGAGCCATGATTAGATGAAAGATGAAATATCTCCCCATCACTAGTGTTTCAAAAGAAGATCACATAGAGACCACATGTGTCAGAACTATAGACTCCAAGAGTCTTATCTCTGCACCTGCCTATCCCCTTTTTTGTAAGCCCCATTTTCTGAAGGTTAATGACTTCCTGCTGCCCACGATGGACCCTACCCCACTTCCCCCCTGTCTAGATATTGAATGACCCACTTTTAAAGTTACATTCCCCACCTCCTTGCCTCCCCTCTTTCTCAGAGCTCTATTCCAAGCTAGATATTAGTTTAAAAGTGTCTCTTTGCTAGTTCATTTTTTTGTGCAATTAACAAGTTACTTTATGTTTTTATCCTCTCAGGGATACTTATTTATTCAGTCAGGATGCTTGTTCATTCAAAGGAAATAACAACAATTGTGAAATTTTAGGAAGTGTTCAGCATGAGAACAGGGAGATAGCTTATAGTGATAGGCTCTCATGTACCCCGATATGAAGGTATCTATGAAAGTATGCTCACCAATGAGGACATGTATAGGGTCATGTGATACAGAATAAAAGTAGCATTTTAAAAATGACTATTCATTTTCTGCCCAAAACATATAATATATTTGATACTTTTCTTTTTTCCTTCCTTCCTTCCTTCCTCCCTTCCTTCCTTCCTTCCTTCCTTCCTTCTTTCCTTCCAAGCTTTTTTCCTTTCTTTCAGTAGGTCTTATTTCTGTATTCCTGTATAGAATATTCTATATTCCTGTCTCATCTATTCTATCCCCAGAACTTTAAAAAAGGGAGTGGAGGGGGCAGTTAGGTGGCATAGTGAATAGAGCACCAGCCATGGATTCAGGAAGACCTGAGTTCAAATCTGGCCTCAGACACTTGATACAATTACTAGCCATGTGACTTTGAGCAGGTCATTTAACCCCAATTGCCCTCCAAAAAGCAAAAAAAAATTTTTAATATTTAAAAAGGGAGGAGGCAAGAAAGTAGTGATTTTACCATCCATTATTTTACTTACATTCCTTCTGTATTTCAGATACCAGTGAGTAGTTTTCGTCCAATAGTCCCTGGAATGCCTCAAAGCTGAGCAGCAAAAAATTAGTGGAAAAACACATATCTCCTTTCGGCCACATCATCTCACAAACCCATGACATCACCCAATAAGGCACATTGGAGTTCTTCCTAGGTTCCCATCTTCTGAAATATACCAATCCTCTCTCTCATTGCCAACTCTAAAATGAGGCTGCATCAGAGATCCTGTCCTGCATTAAATACAGGGCATGGTTTGATGTGCTGTATGTTTCTAAAAGAAACACTGAACCTTTGGAAAGAGAATTGCCTCACAGGTCCTGCCTTTATCTGGATCTCCTGATCTGCTCCATCTCGGCAGGGAGAAAGGTTTCCTCCAAAGTGGACACTAATAGTAGAGGATATTTCTTTCATCTGACCATGTGCTACAGGTGCATGGGGACCAAAAGAGTTCACAAATGAAAGGACCCTTGGGGAACCCAAGTTCAGAAGTCGCTAATGAATCTCTATTGTAATAAACTTTGGCAAAAGACATAAAGAAGGAGGCTGAAAGGCCAGTACCACATGGAATGGAAAAGTAGGAATAGCATCAAACAGTGGCTTGGTCCATGGTAGTGAGTCGGGTGATGGAGGAAAAGGGACATCTCATTGCTCCTTCACATTGTCTAAAATGGTGGCCTCCAAAATTGTTTTATCCTTCACCTCTTTCAGTTAAAAAAAACATGAGTATGAACTCCACATGCAGATGCACACATACTCATTTATGGATTACATATTACAAAATATAGTGCTTTATCAATGTATTAAAAATCGGTCAATTTATTAAATGCTTAGTATGTGTCAGATAGTAGTTTGAGTGTTGGGTTACAAAGGAAGACAAAAATATTATCCCTGTCCTAAAATACATTTTAGTGGAAGAGACAAAATGTAAATAACTGTACATATAAGATACATGCAGAGTAGATGGAAGGTAATCTCAGAGGGAAGGCACTTAGCTAGGGAAGTTGAGAGAGGAGCAGAAAAGGCTTCTTACAGAAGGTGGGATGTGAGCTGCATCGAGGGAAGCCAAGGGATGGAAGTGAGGGGAACACTGTGTTCCAGGCTTGAGGGAGTTCAGTGCAAAGTCACAGAGTTGGGTCATCATGGTCCTGGATAAGGAATAGTGCAGGTTTTTCCTTAAGAAGAAATAAAGCCTGATGTGTGGGTAAGAACCACAGTAAGTGAGGTACAGATTGCTTAAGTGATTTGTCTAGGGTGATACAGCTAGTGAGGTGCCAGCATAACCTTGGATAGTAGCAAAATTTGGTCTGGATTCCCATCACTAGATATATTTTGGTTTCCTTTTCCAATATCTCAAAGCTACAAAATTCTATCATTCTCCAATATGATTTACCTAAAAGCAAAGAAACACAAGCAAAAGAGAAAATAACATAGGGCCTGTATTCATAGCATGTATAACCCCAAGAGGAGAAACTAAAGCCTAAAGACTCTTTCTCTACCCAGAAACCTAAAATAGCATGTGCTCCCTAGCCCTCCATTTAGTAAAAAGTAACAAAATTTTATAATCAAAAACCTATTTTTCTAAATACCTCTGAATGAACTAGTTCAGCATAATAACAATATTTTTGACAGGAAAAATTTTGGCAACATCAAGTTACATATAACTGCAAGTATCCAACTAAATTGATTGTCAGTTAGCTATGATTGTTATTATGATTTTTGTTATTGTCATTACTATTAATACGAAATAAGAAATTAAATAAAGGAGGTACTAAATTTTAGGAGACAAAAGCTAAACTTGAGCTGTTGAAAATCTTCAATGAATTCAAATTCTAGAAATGCCACTCAAAATGGAATACATGACAACAATAATACTGGTCCATTTCAAATTATTTTGAAAAAGAGATAGACATCCTTAAATTGAAATTTCAAAAAGCCTTTTTGAGTTTTATATCAGAGCAACTATAACAAAACTAGACAATTCAAAACAGCTGGCATTTGCTATAACTATCATGGCCAATCAATCACTCAATAAATAAATATTTATTAATCTCCTCATGAATGAAGAAAGTGGTAACACATGTCAGAAAAAGCACACAATGTTAGTAGTAATACTACTAAAGACATAAGCTAAACCCCATGCTGGCAAAAGCAACTTTAGAGAGCTACTGAAAAACTAAAGAAAGGAATTGTATGTCTATGTCATTATCTAGCTGCTACACACAATAAAAAATTTGTACACTCTATATCCAATTAAAGGTAAGCAAAAAGAGACACATATTAATGTAATCTAGACAACAAAAGCCTAGCAGACATGCTAGATTTCCTAAATCACCAACCAAAAGTAAAAGTCAAAAGATGTATGGTTTACAAACACTCAGAGCAGCCCAAAGAACAAAAGAAACAATTTAGTAGGAAAAGTGATTAATCCTATGATTTCACTGATTTAAGAAAATGCTGGATAACCTACTGGTTGGAGCATCTGCCTGCCTCCAGTCTCTCCCAACTCCAATCTATCACTAAAGTGTCCTAAAGCACACTTCTAATCATGTCAGCTTCTCCCTGCTCAGTAAACTACAGTAGATTTTATTCTGCCTTGATTGATTATCATGAAACCTTTGACTCTGTTTTGCACTCATGGATTATTATTGTACACAATAGAGCAAAGTTATGGTGAGAATCAATCATTCAACGAGGATTTATCACCTATTCAACTAAGAAAATTCCTTTCGCACACAATGATTACACATTTATGGACAACATAAATTTGTTTGACACAGCCACCTTTAGTACAAGTTTGCTAGTTTTAAGGGAATAAAATTAAATAACTCTATATCACTATTTGTCTCCCTTAACCAAACTTTTCAGATTAACAATCCCCAGTGCTTAGCACAGCTCTTATAATGCAGCAACCACTTAATGTTATTTTCATTCTTTCATTTATCCTATGATTGAAAAAACAGTAGCCTGGTGAATTTGGCTCTTAGGAAGTCAGTAGTGATCTTGGAACAGCAGTTTCGAAAGTGTTCTGGAGGTAAAAGTTCAAATGACAGAGGCTGGAAAAAGAACATGTGGTGACATATCAAAGGCAACTTTTTAAAAGAAGTTTGGCAGTAAATGAGAGGAGAGAGATGTAATAGGACCTAGATGGGGGCAGAGTGGTCACAGGAACAATTCTTTAGAATTGAAGAGACTAAAGTCATGTTTGCTGGCAGATAGGAAGGAACCAGTAGGGAGAAAATTGAAGATACATTAAAAAGAGGAAATGACTGCTGAAGCAAGGTCCTAGAAAAGGAAGGAGGCAAAGGGATCAAGGATGCAATTAGCAGGATTAACAAAATCTCTTCTTCTGAGATCAAAGGAAAGGAAGAGATTGTAAGTGATGATGGTGAGAAATTCTGGGGAATGAAGGAGGGCTGAGTGACAAGAAAATGGCCTTGATATTCTTGGCAAAGGCTAAATCATTCTCTCTTTTGTTGATGAAAGCATTCAGCTGCATGCCACAAGTTCTAATATGTTGTCTCCTTGTTGTTATTAGGTTAAATCTATCTGTTGTGAGAGGGTAGCTTATGATTCTGTCCTTGAAGAAAGATGAAATTTTTTGTTAATAGTCATTGTGTAGAATGAGTTTGGAAGTCAATAATGGAACAGAAGGAATTCAAAGTGGTGATGGATTGTGTGAAG
This sequence comes from Petaurus breviceps papuanus, assembly GCF_028583685.1. NCBI lineage: Eukaryota > Metazoa > Chordata > Mammalia > Diprotodontia > Petauridae > Petaurus > Petaurus breviceps. The sequence goes on along the minus strand of NW_027186073.1, from coordinate 487,514 downwards.
AGATTATTAGACAGGTCTTTCAACATGTATACCAAAGTCTTCAAGGATGATGACAAAGGGAGGCATATAAAAGATGATGCACTCTCAAATTTATTAAAATCACTGAAGGATTTGGCAATGAACTAGTTGTTTTTCAGTTATATCCAACTCTTTGTGACCCTGTTTGGAGATTTTTGGCTAAGATGCTAAAGCTGTTTGCCATTTCTATTTCCAGCTATTTTATTTTATGGATGAGGAAACTGAGGTAAAAAGGGTTAAGTGAGTTGCCCAGGGTCACACAGCTAGTAAAGTAAGTTTCTGAAGCCATATTTGAACTCAGGAAGATGACTCTAGGCCTGACACTCTTTGCACTGTGCAACCTAGCAAAGACCAAGAGATCAGTAAAGAACAGCAATAAGAATGAAGATGGGATGGTATAAATGGACTGCATGGGCTTCTAAAAGGAAAAAGGGAAGGAACAAACTCAGAGAAAATACCCAGAAGGCAATGGGGAACAAAGAATGTGCTACTCCTTCCACTTAGCCCCAGGTTTTGATAACAATAAGAAAAAGAGTGGCCTCCAAAGGATATGCTTTCAATGAACACAATAATTTTAGGGACAATCCAGGCTGAATTAAAAGAAGGGGGAAGAAGTGTTACTTTAAAATTTTGAGGAAGTAGAAGAGTTAGAGAATGGTGAGGTCTAAGCCAAGGTTGAACAGGAGGTTAAGAAATTAAGATGAGAAAAATGGTAGGATGGATAGATGAGACAAAGAAAGAATTTAGGATGATGACATCTTGAATATGTTTATAGGTACTTCTGGAAGAACAATTAGAGATGATTTGCTATAGAAATCTCTAGAAGAAATTAACTTTGTTAACAGAGCTTTGCATTTGCATTATAGCAGCATTTTTGTGCCAGCAAAAATCTAGAAAGAAAGTGGATGCCTATCAATTGGGGAATATTGTTATCTCTGTGCAGATGACAATACAACGTGCTTGGCACATAACAGGCGCTTAATAAGTATTTATTGACTGACACATATGACTGAAATATAAAATAAACAATTAAAAAGATAAAACCCAGACTTAAACACCAGTCCTTTTGGACAGAAAAGGAGGAAATAAAACTTGGATTTTCCTTAATTTGTTTTATTCTTCCTCAGTTTCTAAAATCACTATCATATCTGATATTCAGTAAATTCTTTCTTGCACAAAGTAGAGGTGTGGCTTTGGGGTTGTAACACTTAACCTAGTCAAGCCATCCAGTGTCTGTTATCTTCAGATAGCCTTCTCATGCTAGATCCTAACAAAAGCCCATTCTCTTTGTTCACTGCTTCATACCTATTGTCACCCCAGCCTACTGGCCACTCCCATCAAGATTCTCCCTAGACCCCTCCCCTTCCACCTTCTCCCCAGACTACTTATATCTATATCCTTATATCTGCCTATATGCTTCTGACAGTCTTTCTGTATCTGTCTTGTTTCCAATAAGGTGCTGACCTGGTGACATTAGCCTTATAAATACTCAGATTCTTTAAGAGTCTGATCAATATGGTGGTTGTGATGTGCTGTGCTTGGGGTGTCGATGTTTGCAACATCAATTTTTAACATCAGTTTGTAAAATCAATTTGTAAAACCAGTTTGAAACTGGTTCTCTTGTGTGTGTGTATATATAAATTTTACAACACATTAAGTTGCATTATAATTTTGATTTTTCTTTCCTATTTTTGTACCATTTTTAAAAGTAGGTAATATGTACACATTAGTGTATAAGATGATAGATGTACGATTGTGGGAAAGTTGAAGGATGATAATGAGCTGGAAGAAACAGGGTTATGTAGAAGAAGCATGCAGTGGGCAGGGCAGACCCTGACCTGTTCTTTATTCTCTGAATGTTGGCCCTATACTTCCCTCTTTCATGTAGCATTTTTCATGAATGAAGACTAAGTACTCTTAGAAATCTACCATTTAAACACTGTCTTTACACTATGAAGTCATGAAATAATTCTTTTCTAGCCAAATCTGAACACTAACTGATTTTCATGGTAACCTCAAAGGAATTTTAGAATGGATTAAAGATGAACCTAACCAACTTTAGTTTAGCTCCCCAAACAAAATCATGAGTGAGGAGTAGTGAAGAATGTAAGTTCTTTAACACCAGTTCTCATCTACATTATCTGAGAGAATTCTGGGACTGTGCATAGCTTTATGATCTCCAATTCTTCAGGACATCTTCCCTGTACCCTTGCAATTTCTGTTCCAGATGCCTCTTATCTGTACCTATTCTATATTAGTTATTTTGACCAGTTAGCATGAAATCAAGTAGAGGAATTAGAACAGTAGGAAAGAATTTTCCCCCCAATTCACATCTCTAGAAATGTCAGGTGATGAGGTACCTACGTAAGTGCCTAACAGATATTCTTGAAATATCTTTCCTTTCACTCTTCTCTTCTGCTGAATTATTATTGTCATGTTACAAGCAATGAGTGACATCATTTTTGACCAAATAACTAGCTGCTTTTATGTGCCTAATAAATTCTTCTATCTGTCCACTGCCATGATAACTGAGGATAAAAAAAAAACCTAATTTCATATTGCTTTAAAAAGTTCTGCTGTGAGGCTCTTGTCACCCTAAATGAGGTAGAATCCCCAGGGTCATAACACTGCAGTTGGAAGTGAAATCTGAATTCTAGACCTAGGTTTCATGGATACACTGTGTAATCTGTGAAACGTGAATTATTATGGTAAATTAGATAAATTAGATAGATCACAGGAAAGGGAAAGGGACTAAGCCGTTATGTAATGTAGCACTTACTTTTTGCCCAGAATAATGCTTTATAAAAATTTTATCATTTGATCTTAACAACAACCCTAGAAGGTATATGTTGTTATTACCCCCATTTTTACAGACAAGGAAACTGAGTAAGCAAAGGTGAAGTAACTTGCCTAGGATCAGAGAGCTAGAAAGTTTCTGAGGTTGTATTTGAATGAAGGTCTTTCCAAGCCCAGCACTCACCACTCTGTCTCCAACTACTTCATGTGGCAGGTGTAGAATAATCGTGGCAGTACTTTCTGAACATTTAGAGTAGAGAGTGCTATGGTTTGAGCTGTGTAATTTGCATATGATCACTTAAAAGTTTTTTATTTTGAGCTCTCAATTTTCATCATTTTTCTTCCATCTTTGCCCTAGTGAGAAAGCAAGAAAAATGGAACTGGCCATCATTTAACATGTATAGGCAAGGAAAACAAATTCCCACCAGAAAAAAGTCCAAAATTAGACAAAACTTCCACTAACTTTAATTTCCATTCCATTAACCGTGATTGTTCATGAACCTGGAATTATGGGTGGTCTAGTTCTTCATTATTAAGAGTTCCTAAAGTCACTCAAATTTATTTGTCTTTAAAGTTTTATTAAACACCAATCAGAAGGTTACCCTTTAGGAAACTTTTGTCACAAAAGAAGAAAAGCAAGAATACCCAGCTTCATTAAAAACTAGAGGATATAATGTTTTGTAATGTATGGCTTCATGACATGAGGTAGGGGCTTAGAGTAGTCACCTGTTACTGACTTGTTTAGAAAGCCTTGCTTAAGGCCAGTTGAGGATCCTTGCAGAAAACAAATCTTAGGATAATTGGAATCACCTTGAGGTTTCTGTGACTATTGCTTTTCTTACAGTTGTTTATTTTTGGTCAGGTCTAGTTTCTGTCAGAAGTGCATATGGAAACACCAGTTTTCCTCCCATTAAAACTCAAACCCACTTTCTACAACCACATGCTACCTATTTATCAAGAAACCATTTAAATTTAATTTCATTTATGATTTCATTTGGTAATCAGATGGAAGATTGACTGGATTGGAGAGGGTTATAAATGATAAATGAGTTGATTAAACATGAAGTTCTCCAAGAATTTATACTTCTTACCCTGCCTCTATCTTTTCTTTCATGTAAAAAACCCATCATCACTACATCCGAATATATGAATCGAGAAAATCCAGTTTGAAATCTCGACGTTGCCCCTCCTATAAGCATTATGTTGTGCAACTCATTTCATTGACTTTGTTTAATTTCTTTTGAACCCTTTTAGAAATATATGTCTGGGGTGGGGGGATGGGGATTGAGGTCCATATATCTCTAATGGAATTTTATTTTTTTGCTTTTTGGAGGGCAGTTGGGTTTATGTGACTTGCCCAAAGTCTCACAGCTAGTAATTGTGTTAAATGTCTGAGGCCACATTTGAACTCAGGTCCTCCTGACTCCAGGGCCAGTGCTCTATTCACTGCACCACCTAGCCTCCCCGGTTCTAATGGAATTTTTAGCAGTGATATCTCTAAGTCTTTTGTTCTAGTTTTACCCTTCGATGCTGACGTATTTACTGACTTGGGATATACAAAGAATTTAGCAACTTTGCTTTCACTGTTCCGGAAATTTTGTTTTCATTTTCATCTCCACAGATTAATCAGGATAGCAGAATCCCATTTCCCTACCTATTTGAACACTGAAGAAAAATTACTTTCAATGAGCAGCCAAATTCATTTGCATCAGGAACTTACCTGTAAGGATATACTAAAAAGGTAAGCAGTACACTTGTCTTCTCTCTTTTGACAATTCCAATATCCCTGTGCAGTTTTTTGTTTGTTGGTTGGTTTTTTGCCTTTTGGAGGGCTATTGGGGTTAAGTAACTTGCCCAAGGTTACATAGCTAGTTTTTTTTTTGTGTGTGGGTGTTAAGTGTCTGAGGCTGGAACTGAACTCGGGTCCTCCTCACTCTGAGGCCAGCACTTTACTCACTGCGCAACCTAGAGCCCCCCCCTCCCCTCCCCGTGCAGTTCTTTATAATATGATGCTCAGACTATTGCAATATGGATTGCTTGGTCTTCTTGCCCCAAGCCTCTCCCCACTCTGGTCCATCAACAGAGCTAACATAGTGATCTTCCTGAATTGCTGATCTGACCGTCACGTTAGCCACTCTCACCTTCACTGAGTAAACTTAGTTTACTCTCTGTCATCTCTTGAATCAAATAAAAAATACTGTTTTGGGTTTTCAAAGCCCAGAATAACCACTTCTTGGGCCCCAGCTTCCATATTCTCACTATACCTTACAATCTCCCACATGCTCTGAGGTCTAATGACACTGATATGTTTTCTTTAGTGTTCTTTACACGAGATGCTACATCTTTTACCTGCAGGCAGCTTCTTTGGCTATCACTCATACCTGGAATGTTTCCTCCTAATTTTTGCCTCCTATTGTCCTTTGAATATTTTAGGTTCAAGACAAAATTGCATGTACCCAGAGCCTACGTGGATGAGCTGATACCTGGATGAGCCCAGGTATCAAGCCAATTGCATGTACCCTGAGTTTAAATCCTGTTAAAATCCTCTGTTTTAATGGCAGTAATAACCTTGAGTAACTCTGTTTTAAAAGTTTGGAATTATATTTGCTCTCCTTGATGACTCCTGACATCCTCTTCCCTATTTAATGGTTATGCCTCTTCCCCCTCCATAGCTTTCAACTCAGAGATTCAGTCTCTTACTTCAAGATGTGGTCTATTTTTGGCTTTAAAGACTAATGTTAAGTATATTATTTATAGCCAACTTTTGCCAAACTTCCCTTCCATCTTATACCAACTGAGGAAAGAAGAGGTTAATGATTTGCCCAGGCTCACATGGTTAGGAAGTATTCTGAGGCAGGATTTGCATTCATTGCTGTCTTCCTTACTTCAGGCCCAGCACTCTGTCCACTGTGCCATTCACTGAGACACAACTTATTTAGTTGTTCCCCTTCTGATAGGTAATTTATATACTTTGTGTACCATTCTGTATAAATGGCCTACTGGATACAGTACTGGATATGGAGTCAGGAAGACCTTCTATTCAATCCTCAGGTAACTTCAGTAAAAACCAGTTAAGTGGGGCGGCCAGGTGGCTCAGTGAGTAAGAGCACCAGCCCCAGTGTCGGAATGACCTGGGGATCGAATCCCAGCTCAGATACTTAGCACCACACCCAGAAATAACTGGCCCTGTGTAACCTTGAGCAAGTTACTTAACCCCAATTGCTTTAAAAAAAAAAGTTAAGTACCATGTGTGCTACTTTTCTCATCTATACTAATCACACACATCTGTTCCTTAGTCATCATGAAAATCAAATGACATAATATGTACAAAGGACTTAGCAAACCTATATTTAAAAGTACTACATAAATCCCAGATGTTCTTTGCTACCAGAAATAGCAATGCGCTTGTGTAATTTGGGACTGTGGGGGATACAAGACTCTTACCCAAATAAAAAAATAAAACAGAAGTTTCTCAAGGCAAAAACAGAAGCTCTTTACTTTCCTAGTCAATTCTCTTGAGAGTTGGGCATCACCTACCCCAGAGGAAGCTGGTATAGGGAGGCACTGAACAGAGATCAAGCAGATGGTTATATACCCCTATACAAAGAATCCTAAGAAAACCCACAAAAGGCCTCCCCAATATCTGGACCTCCATTCCCATTGGTGGGATGTATGGCCTCACATTCTAAGTACACAAAGCAAACACATATTTCAGCTATTTTCCTTATTGAGCAAAAGCAGGTGGTTAAAAGAGCATCTAGGAGGGAGAAGGGGGGGGGAGGTATCACCTGATTTCCCTGAAATCAGGCCATTTAAGGGAAAATGAAACTCAGGCCTAGAGGGGGTTAGGACCTAGCTCAATTCTGGTAACTATTGCTCCTAGAATACTTTCACCCATTTCACTCAGGACCTTTTTCATTATTGCTTTTCTTTGAAATCATTTATTTATTTACTTAAAACCCCATCTCCGTTTAGGTCTACTCCTAGTTTGTGTCATTCTGAGTAGCCCTTGGTTACATTTTGATGATTTTTTTGTCCTAATTGTTCTCAGCAGTAAATCAACTGACATTTAGTTAATTCTAACTCTGATACCACTGAGCTAGTCAGTGGACATAAAAATCCCTCCTCACATATGTACCACCTCTCCACATTGTCTCCTAGAACCATGTCTTTAATTCAGAAAAAAATGCATATTAAATATTTCAGTGTCTATGGAGCCATTCATTTTGTCAAGTTTTTCTTAGTGGTATTTATTGTCCTGATAGTGCAATATTTGGGTCAAAGTGTTTAGAACTTTTATTAAGTCTAAATTGCATTCCAGAATTTTTTACTCCAATTCCTAAAATTATTATTAATGCAGTAGTACACCTGTCTTTCCACAATCCAGGCAACACTGAGTAGTACATCTTTTTCCATCTTTGCCAATTTGTTGAGTGTGTTGTTAAACTTCAGGGTTCAAAAAATTAGACATTTGCTAATTTCTTTTTATATGAGTGAGATTTCCTTCTATATTCTCTTCTGTCCTGTCTTAGAGAGCCACCCTTTATAATACAGAATTGAAATAATAGTTAAAGGTGAAATTTTTTTATAAAGGAAAATCACTCAAAAAATTGAGATTTGACATTGCGTGCATTCATTCATACCTGTAAACTTTCAGTTTCTCAAAAAGTGCTCATACTTCTTTTGGAACATCTTTTACTTTATAATTAGTCAATATTTATTTTCACTAGTTTTGTGATCAACATTCTTTCCATGTCAACAGCCTATCTCTCTTGAATCATTTGTCTCCATGATATAATTTTTGGCACTTATCTATGTATTTTTTTGTTTATTTGTTTATCCGTGATCATTAAGTTCTATTCATTATTGCTCTGGGTGTTTTCCAAAATTGATTCTTCTTAGTATTTAGTATTTTTAGACTTCCAGCTTGACACCATCATTAAAATACAGCAGTCATTTAATAAATGATTAAGATAAAGGTGTCTTGTAAGGTCTATATAAATGGGAAGATTATTCCTAAATACTTCACAATTTCACATTTATCAGTCCTCAGCAATAATATTTGTCGACTAAATGGCGGGTGGTCTGAATCTTGACAATGTAACTTAACCATCCTTGTTTTTTTATTGCTCTTAATTTTTATCTGTTTCACTGAACTTCTAATCATGTTGAAATTATTTACACTATTTACGTGAAAATTGAACAAAAATTCAAGTGAATGAAATAATACTATAAAGATAGCATGCTGGAAAATTTTAGCAGTCTATGACATTGAGGTATGTAAAAAAGCAATTGGCCAAGATGTTGGGGGTGGGGGACAGGCATAATTTACATTTTGAGTAATGCAATGCAGGCATGGACAAAATAAAGTTCAGATTTTTCACATTTTTAATGACATGTTGACATTTCTTCCTTACTGTTAAATGTTTTAAAATATTTATTCTTTTAAAGGATTGAGTCATTGGAGGAAGAAATTATCTGCAAGGAAGTAAAAGTTTTGATTATTGATTCTATTGCTTCTGTGGTCAGAAAGGAGTTTGATACTCAACTTCCAGGCCATGTAAAAGAGACAAGTAATTTTTTGGCAAGAAAATCATCATTATTGAAGTATTTGGCTGAGGAATTTTCATTTTTTTATATATTTGATTTTAAAACTTTCAATTCCATATTCATTCCCTTCCCCCCCTGCCACCCACCCCCACTGGGGAGACAAGCAGTTCAGTACAGGTTGTACATGTGCGGCTAATGCAAAACAATAACATAGTAGATATATTGTAAAAGACTCACTATATTTCCCTCTCTCCTATCCCACCTCCCACTTGTTCTATTCTCTAATTTGATCCTGTCCCTTTTCAAAAGTGGGTGCTTCTAACTTCCTTCCCCCCCAGCCTTCCCTCCTTTCCATCATCCCCCCTCTCATGCCCTTCCCCCCCTATTCTCCTGGAGGGTGATATCCCCTATTTAGTGTGTATTTCCCTCCCTCCTCAAGCCAGATTCAATAGGAATAAGGTTGACCCATTCCCTTTTGCCTTCCTATTCTTCCCCTCCATTGTAACCATTTTCCCTTGCCTCTTCTGTATGAGATAGTTTGCCCCATTCTGTCTCTCCCCATCTCCTCTCATTATATTCCTCTCACCTCTTAATTTCACCTTTTAAGTATCATCCCTTCCTGTTAAATTGGTCCCATGCCCTCTATCTATGTATACCTGTAAACGTATATACACACATTCACATATGTATTCATATGCCCGCATACCCTCATATAAAGACATATATATATATATATATTTCTAATCCCTTCAACTACTGAGAAAAGTTTCATAAGTTACAATTATTGTTTTTCCATGTAGGAATGTTAATAGTTCAACTTTGATAAGTTCCTTACGATTTCTTTTCCCTGTTTACCTTCTCACGCTTCTCTTGTTTCTTGTATCTGACTGTCAAATTTTCTATTCAACTCTGGTTTTTTCAGCAAGAATGCTTGAAAGTCCTGTATTCCACTGAATGACCATATTTTCCCCTGAAACATGATACTCAGTTTTGCTGGGTAGGTGACTCTTGGTTTTAATCCCACCTCCTTCTACCTCTTCAGTGTAGAAGCTGCCAGATCCTGGGTTATCCTGATTGTGTTTCCACAATATTCAAATTTTTTCTTCCTGGCTGCTTGTAATATTCTCTCCTTAATCTGGGAATTCTGGAACCTGGCTATAATATTCCTAGGAGTTTTCTTTTTGGGATCTTTTTCAGGAGGTGATCAGTGGATTCTTTCAACCTCTATTTTGCCCTCTCGTTCTAAAACATCAGGGCAGTTTTCTTTGAGAACTTCCTGGAGCATGCTTTCTAGGTTCTTACTTTGATCATGGCTTTCAGGTAGTCCAATAATTTTTAAATTATCTCTCCTGGATCTATTTTCCAGGTCAGTGGTTTTTCCCATGAGATGTTTCACATTGCCTTCTATTCTTTCATTTGTTTGGATCTGTTTAACAGCATCTTGATTTCTCATAAAGTCATTAGCTTCCATTTGCTCCAATCTAATTCTGAAGCAATGATTCTTCTCAGTCAGCTTTTGAGATTCTTTTTCCATCTGGCAAATTCGACCTTTTAAGGCATTCCTTTCCTCATTGCCTTTTTGAGCCTCCTTTGCCATTTGAGTCAGTCTGTTTTTTAAGGTATTATTTTCTTCAGTCAGGCTGTTGACTCTCATTTCACAATTTTCTTGCATTGTTCTCATTCCTCTTCCCAATTTTTCCTCCACTTCTCTTATCTGCTTCTTAAGGTCCTCTATGGCCTGTAACCAGCTTGTATTTTCCTTTGAAGCTTTTGGTGCAGGAGTTCTGACTTCACTGTTTTCCTCCTGTTCCATGCCTTGCTCCTTCTTATCCCCAAAATAGGAGTGTAATGTTGGAATCTTCTGTCTGCTTTGTTTCCTTTGCCTGCTCATTTTGCCACTCAATGATTTGACTTTTGGGCTTTTTGCCACAGTAGGACTCTGCCACCAGACAGGGGAGTTTTCCTCCCAAATGCTGGGGTTTTCTCAGCTGCCGGAGGTATTAGATGGGTGCCCTCTCTGAGGTCTCCACATGCTCTGGCAAGCTGGACACACACCCCAGGACCTCCACCCTAGACTGCAATCCAGATCCAAGCAGGTTAAAGCAAGAGCGATTACCCCTCAGACTGGTGCTTGGTCCCCCTACACTCTGCAGGCCAGGAGCTGAAGCCTCCACATGGCGCTGGCTGGCTGTGCTGGCATCTCAGCGGTTTCTCACCCTGGGGGTAAAAGCCACGCACTCCCACTTACTGGGTCCCAAAGTCCAGACTGCACTGGCCTCTCACCTTGTCCTTCACATCTATGTATTGATAAATCTGGAAAGGGCCACAGCTGCTGCTGATCTGGAGTCCCTCTGGCTGGCGGCTGGTCAGGCCCGCCCTGGGGCTAAAGCCTCTGCGTGGTGCTTGGCTCGGCTCCCAAAGCACTGAGCCGGCCTGCCGGGCTGTCCTCAGTAGGAGGTTAGCTCCTCTGTGTCATTTTGTGGGTTCTGCAGCTCCAAAGTTTGTTTAGAGTCCCCTTTTTACATGGATTGGGGAGGGTGGAAGCCGGAGCCGCAAGAAGGTCGTGCTTCTACTCCCAGGAATTTTCAACAATAGTAAGTTTTTCTTTCTTACACTGACATCTAGTATCAGGACAAAATTGTAGGAGAAAAAATAAAACCAAATTGTTGTTTTGTTTGGTTTCAATTTATGTTTCAGTTTCAACTTGGGGCAGACTTCAAAGTTTTAAAATGTTGCTCCAGTCATTCTTGCTCTTCATTTCCCCGGCATATACCATATTTCTCTCCCTCCTTTTGTCACATCCTTGTAATTGATGTCCATGTAATTGCACAGGCAGAATCATAGTTGTATTCCTAGTCACTGTTCCTTATGATATCATTTTCATGGTTTTTTTACTTATACTTGATCAATAGTTGAATTTGGGCTTTGATTCTTAAGCTAGAACTAAAGTTGTTTATAAAGAGCCTGAACTTAAGGACTTATTTTGGTGTATAAGTCATTTGCAAAAAATGGGTTTGATAACTGGGCATTTTTGTCCATATATGAGAGATAACATAGAGGCTTCACAGCATCATTTTGCATTTGGTTAGACCCTTTTGAGCTCTCAACAGACAATTCTGGATGCTTTCTAATTTTGGAATTTAGTCTTTGGATTTTTTCTGTTACAAATAAGAATGAGTTTTCTGTTTTGAGAAGGATTTTTCCAAAAACAATGAATTAAAGGGAGGTAAATTTCTTTTTTTTTTTAAGCAATTGGGGTTAAGTAACTTGCTCGAGGTTACATGGCCAGTTATTTCTGGGTGTGGTGCTGAGTGTCTGAGCCCGGGATTCGATCTCCAGGTCATCCCAACACTGGAGCTGGTGCTCTTACTCGATGAGCCACCTGGCCGCCCCGGGAGGTAAATTTCTGATTAAATTAACTCATCTAAGAAATAATTTCTAATAGGAAATAAATTCATTTTATCTGTCTTTAACTTTTCAAATACTGTACTCTTCATTGTTCTAGAAATATATCCTGATGGTGACAAATGAAATGGAAAAAAAGGTTAAATACAGTAATTTATGAGAATAAAATTTGTTAAGGACCTGTTATGTGTTTTGTAAATATATCTGGTAAAAGTATAAATAATTGAAAAATCTCTGCTTGCAGAGATCATAGATTTTAAGGGGAGAGAAAGCAAGGGCATATAGGAATATATACAGCTAAAAAGAAAGCTCCTAGCTAAAAACATACATTTTAAGTTGTCATAAATATCTACAATATCCATGATTGCAACCCTTGTGGCCAGGATGTACATTAAGCAGTAAGGGAGAGTTAATCAGAAAGGACTTCATGGCAGAAGTTGGTGCCTGACATTCACCTTAAAGATAGGTATTTATGTGGTGCTATTATTAAGGCGAGACCATTCAGTAATGGGATATGGCTACTACCAATACCATTCTCCAAGAAGAACAGAGAAAAGCATCATTTGTCTAGATAGTAGAAAATGAAAGGTAATACATACTGAGTTTGGAAAAATAGGTGGGAGCCAGGTTGTAAAAGGTTTTAAAGACTAGCATATCATAGAGATGGTTTCAAGTCACAGTAGGTTTATTGAATTCAGAAGTCAAGTGGTCACATCTGTAGTTGAAAATTACTTTCTTAGCAAGACATTTGAGATGAACTGCATTTGGTAAAAGAGTGATACCAATTAGCAGAAAGCAACATAATTAGCAGAAAGATCCATCTAGGATCCCTAGGAAAAATATAAATGTTACATTACCTTCTCAATATTGTTTGCGTTTCTCCAACTTAAAGAGTCCCAATATAATCTTAACACTCCCCTCCGCATATCCTGAACCTGCCAGACTGTAACAAGTGGTGACACAATATGTAGCCACAGTATATCTCAATCGTGTTTTCCTGTTTTATCAAGAATAATTCAAAAATGTGGTAAATACAGACCCATATATAAACACATACATCAAATTGATTTTGGCCATAGGACTGCTTTCATTTCTTATGCATTACAATCTGTGATATCTTCCAGGATTATTAGTAATACAGTAAATTTTAAGACTCTCATAGAGAGAATAAAATGTTATGATAACTTTGTGCCTTTACAGAAATCTGTTTTCAGTGGTAGCAAAGGCTAACATAAAATTTTCAGGTATTTCTTTTACTTTTAAATGTTTGAAAACTATATCAAATCAATTTTGGAAATTACTAAATTTGAAGACAAATTTAGAAATTGAAATTTCATATAAAATCAATGTGGGAAAGTTTCTTTGTATATAATTTTAAAAGTTTCATTTCATAAAATAAAATCACACAAAAATTTTAATGTTTCAGGGAAATCAAATAATCAGAAAGCTCTGCAAATGATTGAACATTAAACTTTGTTTCTCATGATTCATATATGTAGAAAAGTAGGCTAACTTCAATAAGGTTAAACAACAAAATGATAACAAAAATCTGTTTACAAATGAAAGGCATCCTACTTCTCATCTTCTGTTCAAGGCACAAAAGCACACTATCCCCTTGAAATCATGTTTTTGGTGTTGTAATTTGTCAGTTTTGGGCACAAAATTGTCCTCAAAATATAAAATGCAGAATGTAAGCTCTCAGACATCAAGGACTATTTCACTTTTTTCTTTATTTCCTATAACTAGGATAATGCCTGGCACTTTGAAGATATTTACTAAATCCTTCTTGATTGACTGAGTCTATTGAAGTTTACATTTATGCAGTAAAACAATGATTCTTTAAAAAGCAAGGCTTCTATGAGGAAACAACTCCATCACCAATGTAAATAAGCCAAAACCATACTTTCTTTTCTCCTGTAAGGTCCTGTTGCTTTCTTGAAAAACTTGAAATTTTTCTCCGAAGACCACCCACTAAAGCTATGCTTGAACAAGATTGTCCAAAAAAATGTCTTATGTGAACCCCAAATTCTAAAATGTTTTATACAATAATAGAAGTATATGGAAAAATTCTGACAAAATCAAGGACTAAGAAAAGAAGGGCCTGTGATATGACACATGACCGATAAATTTAGCACAGAAATACAACTGAGGCGTCTGTTACACTCTCCCTTTTATTTTTGATCTAATTACTGTCTCTATTTTGACATAATCTTTTTATGTTTTCTCTAAATATAATATGATGAAATTAGCTTTGAGACAAATGGGAAGTTAGTACTGGGCTGCTATCATCTCCCTAAACCAGGAAAATTTAATTTCTATACCACATAAGACTTTTTTTCTAGTTGAATCAAAGTTGGACAATTATTTTTTGTGTTGTGTTGATATTATTTTACCAATACAAACTTGACTCTTTGCTCACATTTGGTTCAGTTTAGTCACCACTTTTTCAATTTTTTCTTTTGGCCTTTTTCCTTTTACTCAATTAGCCACTAAAATTAGGCAGAAAAGATATTATAGAGCTCTAAGTGATTTGGGCTAGCTACTTAAGTAAATGATAGGGACCTCTTGAACGTGTTGTCTTATACCTGTTGTAATGATGCTGACAGATTGTTCTCTTTAAGGAATTGTTTGGGTTTTTTTTTGTTTTTATCCAATGTTTTGCAAAACATGTAGGAATAACAATGTGTTCTAATAAAGAGAAGAGCAGGATTAATTTTTTTCTGCAACTATTCTGTTCTAGTTCAGTAATAACATTAGTTCACATTTTTATAATGTTTTATATGTTAGAAAATACTTATAAGAACCCTGAGAAATGAAGATTAGAAGTACTGATAATCCAAATTGCAGATTAGAGAGGAAGCCTTTGAAGAGTTAAAGGACAAAATATAAATCTCACAGTTAGAAAGTAATAAATGTAGAATTGGAATCCAGTCCCCTTTCTATTTTAAGTCTTTTCTTTCTCCACTATACTCTTTTGTTACCCCAATCTGGCAACCTGCTCTAGTCAACCAAAAGACCCTTGAAATATTTTTTTCCTCAACCTTCAAATACTAATGTTGGCCCTCCTGCAATTAGAAGTAAAGACAATTTTTGAGATAAATTGTGGGGGAAAATACTAAGTTATAAATTTTTCTTTACCATATTTCAACTCACCTATCCCTAAAATGGGAACTTTGATGCAGGGTAAATGTGAAATCATACAAAACACAATATCATGGTAGTCAAGTTGAGAAAAACATACTAAAAGGTGGAGAAAACCACACACAGAGAGAAATAAATTGAAGAAAATATTTGTCTGCTTTGATATTCCATCAGTTTTTCTGGATGTAGATATCATTTTTCAGTATGAATCCTTTGAATTTGCTTGCATAATTTTAATCCTAACAATAGCAAAGTCATTTGGTATCTGTCATTAAAGTGTATTCTTGTATGTTTTCTTATTTATGTTCACTTTCCTTTTGTATCAGTTCCTGTAAGTATTTCCAATGCAGATCCACTTATCAATGAAAACAGATATGGACCTGTAAAAGAATAAGGTAAGTAATATTAGCATAAATTTTTCTAATAAATGCATCTTATATTTCTAAGCACTGAAACTTTCTCTTTAAAAAAATGATGTAATCTAAAATATATACCCTTTCTATACCTTGTAGAAAACCAATTTCATGTTTATCACTTCTTGTGTCAGTGTTATTCTGTATATTATTTCTGATTCTGTTTTAATACCATGAGCGATATAGGACATATTTAAGGCATATAGGGCTATTTTTATGTCCCCTACATTAAATGTCTCCATGATTTTTGCATTGCTTTAAGGCTGGAACTAATTGCTTCATTATAGTTCAATAACAAAACCCCAAATTTGTATAAAATGGAGTTTTGAAAATACTTTTTTTCATAAGAATCAACTCCAGGAGATAATTCTGGACCCTCAGATTTGAGATTTGATTGGCGTCCATGCAATAAATATGAGAATGCTTCAGATTTCTGCCTGCCCCTCTTCTGGTTAGTGTTTTGTTTTTCTTTTTTTTTCCTTTTCTTTCTTTTTCTTGATTATGCCCTGTTTTTAAACTGTTTCAAGTCAAGGCGCAATTAGACAACCAGGTTGCTCAAATCAGTGAGGTTTTAATTTCATAGAGAACTGGAATGGTTTTGTTTGCAGAAACATTGGTAAGCAGCCAGGGTAGAGTTCTTTTTGGTCTTCAATCTCTTTGCCTTTCCATAACTGGGTCCTCTCCTGAAGGAGTCATGCTAAAAAAAAAAAAAAAAGCCAATGCTCACAGTGTCCTTCACCATTGGGAGCATGGCTCTGCTATTATCACTTGAGGTCATAGCAACATTTTCTGTTGTCCCCAACGCATTCTTAGGATTCTCAGTGTACTTCTCTCCACTAGTGGAAGAATCTTTGAATCCTCCATCTGTTCCTATTCCTTCCCTCCAAAATAAAATTCAGTCTGGGAACGTTCCATCCTGTTTCATCTTTTCTCTAAGCTTCTGTCTCTACAATTGAACAAGTGGGATGGTGTGATGGGATGAAGGGAAATATAGTCAGTCTTTCACAATATGTCTACTATGAAAATGTTTT
>NW_027186073.1:445243-461160 GCF_028583685.1 Petaurus breviceps papuanus | reverse complement strand
CCCAAAGAGGATGGGAGAAGTATCAATAGCATCTTACACAGACTTGGTACAGAGCAGGGAGTCAGGTGTTGGAGGAAAAGTAACATCTCATTGCTCCTCGTTACTTTGTCTAAGATGGTAGCCTCCAAAATTATTTGATCTTCCACTTACATTAGTTAAAAAAAACTGAGTATTCTTTCTTTCTCTCCCCCCTCTATCCTCCCCTTCTCTCTCTCTCTCTCTCTCTCTCTCTCTCTCTCTCTCTCTCTCACTCTCTCTCTCTCTCTCTCTCTCTCTCTCTCTCTCTCTCTCTCTCTCTCTCTGTATACATATGTGTGTATATACACATAGACATATATTATGCAATCTACTACTTTATTAATGTATTAGGAACTCAATTAGTGAATTAGCATTTATTAAATGCTTACTGTATCAGACACTAGGCTGAAGGTTGTCTTACAAAGGAGGACAAAATCATTTCCCCTGTCCTAAATGACATTTTAAAGGAGACAACATGCAAATAATTGTACATATAAGATATATGTAGAGTAGATGAAAGGTAAGTTGAGAGAGGAACAGAAGAAGCTTCTTGCTTAAGGTTGGATTTGAGCAGCATCTAGGAAGCTAAGAGATGGGAGTGAGGGGGGCACTGTGTTCTGGACTTGGGGGAGTCCCAGTGCAAAATCACAGGGTTGGGAGATGGGGGATCCAGGGTAGGGAATAGCAAAGAGCTTGCCTTTAAGAAGAAACACAACTTTCTGCTGTTTGGGTGACAACCACATCTATCCTTTGAGCTGTACTTTGATGTCTCTGAGGAGGCAGTGACTGCAGATGCCTACAACCATTCTATCTCTTGTCTGAAAGCAAAGCTGAAAGATGCTGATTCTCTTGCTCCAACTTTAACTCAGAGATGCACTTAAAGGAGCAAATGACAGTATGAAGCATGAGTTCATAGTTCATTGCTTCAGTACTGACTTGGAGTTTATCCCAAGGCCATTGAGCTCCTTTGGTTGCTTCCAAGGGGCCATGTTTCCTGGCTCACTTATGAAGGACTAGGTCCATATGAGATCAGGAAACAATTCTCTTATTGGATCCCAGACCTGGTGATCATAGCAAGAGGTATCTAGATCAAGGTGATTGGTCACTGGGTCAGGGGATATGGCCCTTCTCGAAGATTTTAAAAGAAAAGTCCCTACCCCTAGCTTTCTGTGCTCAGCTAGCAGTAACTTTGGTTTGGGAAGATACCCAGCACCTACTACAGTGCTTATTGGATAAGACTCAAGAAGATGAAGGAAATCCTGGACTGGCTTGTGGGGAAGGGGGGAAAGGAGATGAGGTGAGGGGATGAAAAAAAAGACAGATTGAGAGGGAATTGTTTGAATAATATAGATCCAAATTAAAGTCGAAATACCCATTCAGAAGTGCTATAAAATGATTTGTGTTTTTATATTTTAAGGGTCAGTTTCCCAGGAATGTATACTAGTAGTTATAAGTCATTGGATCATGTTTAAGTTTCTTTTTTTGGTTTGTGTGTGCTTGTGAGTCTTTTATATTGAAGAAATAAATAGCTGTCCTATACTAAATATAAATACACACACAATACTATACCCACGCAATATATTATACTGGCTGACTTTTTATTTGACTTTTTTTTGGAGATTGTACATAAGAGCTAAACCTAAATTTTAAGTTATTTTACCCAGGGATCTAGCATGAGAATGAAAAATATCATAGAATGTGACCCCACTTTTTGCTCTCAGACTGCCCCCAAGTCTGAAATTGGTCATGTATCCTTTAGCCCAGCACTAAAAGAGGCCCCCCAATGAAGAAATATTCCCCATTCTTCATTTTCCTTCTGGAGATGCAATAGTTATCCTCATTGTTATTTTTTTAAAGCAATCAGGGTTAAGTAACTTGCTCAAGGTTACATGTCAAGTTATTTCTGGGTGTGGTGCTGAGTATCTGAGCCCGGATTTGATCCAGGTCATCCTGACACTGAAGTCGGTGCTCTTACTCGCTGAGCCACCTGGCCACCCCTTATCCTTATTGTTATAATTCTCCTTTGCCTTGTCCTATTCAGAAGTCAGACAAATGTGCAGCTTAGCAGCCCTGTGTTCTAAAGGGAATACACCTATACAAGAATCATCTTTTATCCCACCAATTGGAAAGGGATGCTTTGAGGCAGAGGCATAGAATTATTGTACTGTGTTTGTAGGCAACTTGGGAATAGGTAAGACTAAGATAACCAGACTAAGAGACAGCAACAATAAGGGTACTGAGAGATTTCCTGTAGAAGGACATGGAAGAGGCAAACAAACATTACTCTCTTTGTCCAAAGACTAATTCATGGCCAGGGAGAAATGGATTTCTTGATGCATCCTGCTCTTTGGAGAAAGAAGGTGGCTCAGACATTTCTTTAGAAATGTCTTACTTGACAAGCAAAGCCAATGAGTTATATAGAGAGGGCATGTCTTCTAGGAAGGGGAATGCTTGTGCAGCCAACCCCAAAGTGTATTTGACTTATGGGAGGAATCCAGAATTACAGGGTTACAGGATGAGTTTGGGTGGGATTGTGTAATGACCTAGTGGAAAGGCTGGAGATCCAACAAAATATCAAGTTCAATTCCCTTCTCAGAGGATTTAATGGGTTATTTGTCCTTTCCAGAATCTCTTTGTGGCCTCCCCTGATCCTTTTCATCTTCTGCATTTTTGGTGGGGTGAAATTAAGGTTATCTTATCATTTAGAAGAAGAAAAGAAGTGAAAAAAAAAGAAATAAGGGAATGAGAAAAGCTGGGAAAGTTTTTCCCCTATTTATGATAGACTTTTTCTGATCCATGGCCTAGACTGTTAAAGACTGCTAGGAGAGCAGCTAGTAAGTGCAGTGGATAGAGCCCTGAGGCTGGAGTCAGGAAGATTCATCTTCCCAAGTTCAAAACCAGCCTCAGGCACCTGCTTGCTATGAGACCCTGGGCAAGGTACTTAACTCCATTTGCTACAGTTTCCTGAATTGTAATATTAACTGGAGAAGGCAATGGCAAACCACTGTATTATCTTTGCCAAGAAAACTCCAAAAAGATACACAAAGATTCAAACATGACTAGAATGACTGAACAACAAAAAATTATAAAAGAACTAGGGAAAGTCAGAGAACACAAAGAGTTCAAATGCACCTGTGAACTAAAAGAGTATGACAAAATTCAACCTTACCATAAAGAAGATGATAACCTAAGCTAAGGAGTCTAGATGAAACTACAAACTGGAATCAGAGAGGAACCCTATAACCACAAATGCAGTAGAGTTTTTCCTACCAGTGATGACAAAATCATCCACAATTGTTTTTGCATTCAATGAAGAAGGATTTGTCTGAAGCAATGCAACCAGTAGAGACAATGCCTTTATTGAGCAGATATGATATATATGGTGGAGAAAACTTGTCTGGCAAAGGTTATTTGAAAGCTACGATGTAATCAGGATTCTGCCCTGACTGACTATTGCATTTCTAGAGAGCTTGATATTATGTCCCACCTGCCTCCATCCCTTCAAATAACAGCCAATGGTTAAGGGAAACTTCTCTTCCATGGAAAATCATATTACTTCTAGACAGAATATTGGAGGAATACCTATTTGATCTGCTATGATAAATTGTGTTAATATTTTGTCTTTCTCAAAATATCCCAAAAGCCCCACTTGATTACTAAGGATGACTAACTCTCAGCATTGTTTTCTCTCATAAATTTCCTTACTTTGTATTTCTCTCTCTTAACTAGTCATACTCATTATTGTTTTGACAGAGTAATTCAAATTACTCCCTTGCTCAATCTGGGAGAAAAACACCATGAAGACACTGAGACCTTGTATCTGTGATTGAATATCTCTCCCGTTTGAATTGTAAACAATAAAGTGCAATGTCTTAGACAAACCAGAAAAATTCAGAGTACTAAATCAATTCTTTAGCATTGTGAATGTAGCAGAGAGAAGCAGGGAGCAAATGTAGTAGGAACAGTGCAGTAGTAATATCTTTAAGTAATGGTATCGTTAAGTAAGGACAGTAGTCCTGTAGTATTAGAGGCCTAAGTCACCTATCTCTCCATGCACATAAGATGGCCATATAAGTCTCCTTCCTATATGTTCCTTTACATGTGTGTTTATTTTTCCCATGGATAATATGTCTATTTGTGTTTCAGTTTTGTGTAAAAAATATTTCATTATTAATTTTATTAATGCAATATTTTATTAAATATTTTGGATTTGAACTAGTTGTCTTCCCTTTGTGAAAAATAAAACCAAATGTATTAGTGCAAGTTGAGGAATTACTGTTTTGAGTGAATGTAAACCTAGAGAATACCTCAAACCTCATGTAGCCCAGTCTTGGGACCCATTTGGTGAGTTGGAGGGGTGCCTCCAGATACTATAGGTGTACGTTCACTCAAAAGCATAGGTCGTAACTTATGAGCCCCCATCTATGTCTTTGCCTTTAGTAGTCAGGCAAAAAAATACAATTAATTCAAAGCAAAGGCATTTAATGAGATAGAGTGAAAAAAAAATAAAAATAAAATATTTTCCCCCTTTAAATGGGATAACCAGAGTAGTAGGCCCAGTTTGCAAGTTAGAGTAATGCTTCCAAATATAACAAATACATAATATCAGGAATCTAGTCAACTTTTCCCTCAAGTAATTGCCTTAGACAGAAGAAAAAAACAATAGAGTATTTAAAGGCTTGAAAATATTTGGTGATATATTCAAAGGTCTGATTAGAGGACAAAATACATGTGAATAAATATCACTAATAACATTTTTTATTACTGAAATCAAAGAATTAATAATTTGTAATAGAAAAATTCTCCCTCCCCCTTTATATGCTGCCAGATGCAAAAAAGCCATTTTGTATGGAAATATACTAACAAAATTTTCTTGTGGCCCTTATTCACCTTTACTTTTTGGGCATATGACCATTAATTTGTCTCTTAGAGGTCTATAATATATGTTGCTAGAAATGAGTGGGTCTAGAGTGCAAGGAGACAAGTTATTTTTAAAGGTGGGAGAAAAGACCATATTTCAGGGCACCCTCCAGACTTTCAACCCTGAAGATGTATTTTATTTGGAGGCTTTGGCTTTCACTTTCCAAGGTTTTAATCCCAAAGCCCCAGATGACAATTTACACAGGGCTAATTTTGATGTTCAGGTAGGAAGTCTTAGTATTTGGACTTTCTTATCTTTTTGTTTTGTTTTGTTTTTTGGAGGGCAATTGGGATTAAGTGACTTGCCCAAGGTCAAATGGCTAGTTTTTGTGTTAAGTGTCTGAGGCCATATTTGAACTCAGGTCCTCCTGAGTCCAGGGCCCATGCTCTTTTCACTGTGCCACCTAGCCACCCCAGACTTTCATATCTGATAACATGGATCACCAGGCAAAATTGATTTCTCCCTTGTCTGTACTACTTTGACTATTCTCTGACTTAAATCTCCACCATGCCCCAGGAAGTTCATTATTAGGAAGACTTAATCATCCTATAGGATCTCATCAACCTTCCTAGTTCACCTTATTGCTACCTTCTGCATTTAGTTGCATGATGAAATCACAAACTCCAAGCCTCCTGTTAGGGAGAGAGCTGATCTCAAACATTCCCTCAGTTATCACCTAACTGTAGTACTTTGGGACTTCTCTGACTGATTTCTCCACCATATCCTCATGCAGTGTACCTTTCCTAAACCTCCCGCTTTTCAGTTTTCTTTTTTATGTGGTCTTCTTAATTGGATTTTAACTTCTTTTGGGGGCAGAGATTGCATTTCTTCTTTTTCATATCAGTATCTTGGTGCTTAGCACAGTGACTGTCATGTGATAGGCATTTAATAAATTTATGTTGACTATTAAGTAGGGAGCTGAGAAATTCTCTGATAGTGTCTTATACATAGTTGGTTCTAAAAAAAATCTTCCGTGGATTTTATAGAAATGAAGTCATGAGTGAAGTGTTTGAAAGCAAGTGAAATCCTTAGAAAGAGAGAAAAGTGGGGAGGGGAAATCCTCAACCAGTGACGATGTCTAGATAATAGAGATGAGGAACTGTGAGTTTTTGGTTAGTGAGTAATATGGCATTAGTAAGAGAACAAAATTTGGTCATAGGACCCAGAGCAAAGAGTTCAAAGGTATCCTCATTTTCTTTTACTAATTTGACACCTGGTTGCCAATTGTCTCTTTTAAAAATAGTATTTTATTTTCCCCCCAATTACATATCAAGATAATTTTCACCATTCACTTTTATAAGATTTTGAGTTTCAAATTTTCCTTCCTTCCTCTCTCCCCCCTTTTTTTCTGAGAATAGGAGACAATTTGATATAGGTTATACATATGCTGTCATGTAAAACATATTTCTACCTTAGTCGTAGTTGTGAAAGAAGAAACAGATCAAAATAAAAACAAGCACAAAAAAGAGGAAAGTAAGTGAAAATAATATGGTTTGTTCTGTATTCAGAGTCCATCAGTTCTTCATTCGGATGTGGCTAACTGTTTCCTTCTGTGCTTCTCCTGGATCATTATTTTGCTTAGTAGAGCTGAGTCATGACACAGTGTTGGTGATGATGTGTACCATCTTTCTGCTCATTTCAGTCTGCCTCAGTTCATACAAGTCTTTCCAGGTTTTCTGACATCTGCCTGTTCATCATTTCTTATGGCACAATAAAATTCCATCACATTCATGTATCATAGCTTGTTCAACCATTACCTAACTGATGTGCATCCCCTCAGTTTCCAGTATTTTGTCATCACAAAAAGGCCTGCTGAAAATATTTTCAAATATGTAGGCCTTTTTCCTTTTTATGATCTCTTTGGAACACAGACCTAGTAGTGGTATTGCTGGATCAAAGGGTAGGTATGGTTTGATTGCCCTTTGGACATAGTTCAATATTGCTCTCCAGAATGGTTGGATCAGTTCATAACTTCACTAGCAATGCTTTAGTGTCCTAATTTTCCCACACCCTCTCTAACATCATTTTCTTTTTTTGTCATATTAGTCAATCTGACAGGTATGAGGTGGTACCTTACAGATATTTTAATTTGCATTTCTCTAATCAAAAGTGATTTAGAGTACTTCTTCATATGCCTATAGCCAAATTTGATTCTTCATCTGAAAATTGACTATTCATATCTTTTGATCATTAATCATTTGGGTAATGGCTTGAATTCTTACAAAATTGATTCACTTCTTTAAATATATATGTGTGTGTGTGCATATACAAATACATATACATATTATACATATGTATATTCTCTCTCTCTCTTTCTCTCTCTCCCTCCCTCCCCCTCCTTCCCACCCTCTATATCTATAAATCTGTGAGAAATGAGGCCTTTATCAGAGACACTTGCTGTAAAGAGGTTTTCCCAGATTTCTACTTTCCTTCTAATCTTGATTACATTGGTTTTGTTTGTACAAAAACTTTTTTATTTAACATAATTAAAAGTATCCATTTTACATTTAATAATACTCTCTATCTCTTGTTTGGTCAAGAATTCTTCCATTCATAGATCTGACAGACTATTTTTTACTCTTCTAATTTGCTTATGGTGTCACCCTTTATGTCTAAATTATGTACCCATTTTGACCTTATCTTGGTATGTGGCATTAGATGTTGGTATATATTCAGTTTCTGCCATAATATTTTCCAGTCTTCCAGAAGTTTTTGTCAAATACTGAGATCTTATCCCAAAGGCTGGGGTCTTTGAGTTTATCAAACACTAGGCTACTATGGCCATTTCCTCATGTATCTTGTGAATCTAATCTATTCCACTAATCCACCACAATATTTCTTAGCTAGGACCAGATAGTTTTGATAATTACTGCTTTATGATACAGTTTTAGATTGATTCCCTTCACATTCTTGACCTTTTGTTCTTCCAGATGATCTTTGTTATCTTTTTCTAGCTCTATCAAACAATTTTTTTGTTAATTTGATTGGCATGGCACTGAATTAGTAAATTAGCTTAGGAAAAATTATCATTTTTCATATATTGGCTTGATAAATCCATGAACAATTGATACATTTCCAATTGTTTAGATCTGACCTTGTGTGAAAAAGAGTTTTATAATTATGTTCATATTGTTCCTGGTTTTGTCTTGGCAGGTAGACTCCCAAGTATTTTATATTGTTTATAATTATCTTAAGTGGAATAACTTTCTTGTAGCTGGGCTTTGTTGGTTACATATAGAAATGCTGATTATTTATGTGGGTTTATCTTATATCCTACAATTTCTTAAAGTTGTTAATTACTTCAAGAATATTTTAGCTGATTTTCTAGGGTTCTCTAAGTATACTATAATATCATTTCAATTTCTTTTTCATCTCCTATTGTCATAGTGAACATTTCTAGTACAATAATAGTGGTGATAATGAGCATCCTTGTTTCACCCCTGATCTTATTGGGAGAGCTTCTAGCTTATCCCCATTACATATAATGCTTGCTAATGTGTTTAGACAGATAATATTTGTCATTTAAAGAAACACTTCCTTTATTCTTACATTCCCTACTTTTAATAGGAAAGGCTACTGTATTTTTTCAAAACATTTTTCTGCACCTATTGAGATAATCATATTATTTCTGTTAGTTTTTATATTGATATAATCAATCATGATGATGGTTTTCCTAATATTGAACCAGCCCTGCATTGCTATTATTAATCTCATCTGGTCATAGTATATAATCCTTGTGATTTATCTCAGTAAGAAACTTGCTACTATTTTGTTTAAAAAAATTAAGTGATATTCATTAGGGAAATTGGTCTATAATTTTCTTTTTCTGTTTTATCTCTTCCTAGGTAAGGCATTAGCAGAATATTTGTGTCATAAAAGGAGTTTGGTAGGACTCTCAGCTGCCTCTTATAGCTTTGAAATCAATACAATCCTTTTGAATATGTCTCTAAAAGCTTTTATCACTTGTTTATTCCTCAGGGTATAAATAAAGGGGTTCATTACTGGTGCCACTGAGGTTGCAAGCAGTGTTACAACCTTATTTAAAGCCACCCCTTCTTTTGCAGAAGGTTTGATATAGATGAAGATGCAGGTGCCATAAGTCATGGAGATGACAATCATGTGGGAGGAACAAGTGGAAAAGGCTTTTTTCCTTTGCTGGGCAGAGGGGAATCTCAGAATAGTCCTGAAAATATAGGCATAAGATAGAACCACTAATACTAATGTGATGATGAGCGTCAACACAGCACATGCTAAAATCATGCTTTCTAGTACCTGTGTATCAGAGCATGTGATCTCCAACAATGGTGATGCATCACAGAGAAAATGGTCAATAATATTGGAGTCACAGAATTCTAGCTCAAGACCCATACCTAGTGGTGGAAGGATGATGATCAAACCAGACATCCAGCAACCCAGGAGGAGTTGGTTACAGACTTTGTTGCTTATGATGGTTGTATAGTGCAGAGGTTTGCAGATGGCTACATAGCGGTCATAAGACATGGCAGCCAAGAGGAAAAACTCTGAGGCCCCAAGGAGGATACCAAAAAATATTTGAGTGAAACATGCATTATAGGACACAGTATAGTCCCCAACTGACATGTTGTACAAGAATCTGGGAATACAGACAGTGGTGAATGACAATTCTAAGAAGGAATAGTTTCTAAGGAAAAAATACATAGGGGTTTTAAGGTGGGGATCCACCAAAGTGAGGATGATGATGGTCAAGTTCCCAGTTACACTCAAAATGTAGGTCAGAAACAGAAAAATAAAAAGAAGGACCCTCAGCTGTGGGTCATCTGTCAATCCTCTGAGAATGAATAATGTTATGGCTGTATGGTTTCTCATTTGTGACTGTCTTTCAATGGATCTGTGAGAGAGACAGAGAGAGACAGACAGAGAGAGACAGAGAGAGAGAGAGAAGAGCTGAAAAGAGCCATCATAAGATAAGTCAGCAATACAATTTGGATGTAAATGCTCAGAAGTCACTCTTGGGCCCTTTTATCTTTCAATGCCTGAAAAAAAAATCATGCCAACATTTATGTCATTCTCAATGCCTTTTAGCTGTGTATCAACTACTGAGCATAGCATTTTCGTAAAGACTTTTGTTCCAAACATGTTTTTCTCTTTCCCCCCCATTCTTTTGTCTACACCCCATTCCTTCCAAATCAGCTTTACTTTGTATTATCTAAAAAGGTTGTGTTGATTCCTTTTGTTTTCCCATGATACCCATTTCTAGATATACCTACTTTACTGACTCTCTTTGTGACTTAGAAAAAAAAGTTAAGCAAGACCAACACTGTGACCATCTATGATAGTTTATGCCAAATACACTTCTGTTCCCATCTTACAAAGTTTTCAGCCATCCCCCAACTATCAGACACTCCCTCTGTATCCACTTTGTTGCTACCACAGAAACTACCACAATCCCTTGCTATATATGTGGTGCCTCTTTCTGTCTTTGACCTCCTTTGGATATATACTCATTGGGGAGATTATCAGCTCAAAGACTATCAATCATTTAATCACTTTTCTCAGAAAATTAGCATTTGCTCTATGGTGCATTTTGATCAATACCTAACTTTTAGGAATTGTACATTAGTGTACAATATTTTCCAGAATGTCTTCCAAATTGTGTAGTTTTATCTGTTTTTTATCTTTGCCACTGTATGAGCAGTGTGAGGTAAAACCTCTGAATTTAATGAGTGTTTAAATTTGAATTTCTTTTATTTAATATTTTATGGCATTTTTAATAGTTACTGATAATTTTCAATTTTTATCTTGTGAACTGTTGGTAAAACAGGAGAAAAGATTCTTCCTGTATATTTGCAATGTGTTCTCTCTATGAACTGAACTAACTGGTTCCATGAGAAATTCTGTGCTTTTGGAAGCCTCCTCTAAAAGTCCAATTTCTTCTCTTCACCTTCCCTCCAGGCTTTTTTCTGTATCATGAAACTTGACTTATAATCAACCAGACCATACGTACATTGCATTTCTCTAGGTTCTGGTGACTTCTCCCTGAGGAGCTTCTATTTTCTCTTAAGATGATAGAGCTCTAAATAGAGCATCACAGACATGCTATCTGTCCAGGGTTCATCAATTACAACCAAGGCAATGCTGAGATTTTGGGGGATGGGGAGCTGATGGAAGAAGAAATCAGGGCTAGAATTTAGAGCAACAATAAATGTTGAATTTGAAGTCTCAGTGGAAAGCATCAGTGCCCACAAGCCCCAGCAACCACTTTCTTCACATCCTAATTCCCTTTTGGAGCATGTAGGTAAAGAAATTGAAGTCCATTAGGCATTCCTTCCTGAAGCCAACCCCAACTGACCTAGCCTACCACGCACTATCCTACATCCATGCTCATTGCTGCTATGTCCAATGCCTAGAAGAACTAATCCCCTAGTTCCATTCTACTCTTTTTGACTATATGTTTTCTCAAAAAATACTTCACTAAGACATGGCCTTATAGTCCCAGACTCACAAGCACATTCAGAGGAAATCAGTCCTCTAGGTTCCTAATGGTAAGCAGAACCATTATGGTTTCTGCTGTAAATTTCTTATTGGAAAATGTGGTATAGCAGAGGACAATCTTACACAGGTGATAGTGTGAAAGAAGTGGAATGTATTCCTATAGAAGTTTAAATCACTACCTCCTTTGGGAATTAGGTCTTTGCAGGGTGGGGGAGGGAAGAACAGTTAGGAGAGGTAGACACCATTAATAGGTTACAGGAAGTAGGTGTCACTTATGCAACGTGTTGCTGGAGAATGGGTGGTGATGGGGTAGACAGTAATTTTGCCAGGAGGAAGAAGGACAATTTCCTAGAGAGGAGACACCCACAGTTAGGGAAGGCGTCCACCTGTTCCTCCCACACCCATCCCAGAAGAAGACATCTAAGGGCACAGGCTCTTTTGCCCCAATTTTAAGTAAGTTTCTGCTAGAAAGCATCTCTCCATTCTCAGTTACATTCACAAGATCTCCACAACCATTCAGACTGTTTCCTTGACAATTTTGTTCCAACTTATATATTGCCTTTGGAGGGCTATTGGGGTTAAGTAATTTGCCCAAGGTTACAGAGCTAGTTTATTTTTGTGTGGGTGTTAAGTGTCTTAGGCCAGAACCGAACTCTGGTCCTCCTGACTTTGGGGCCAGCACTTTACTCACTGTGCCACCTAGCCACCCTCTGTTCCAACTTATATTGGCAACAAAGGAAATTACTCTCCCTGGACAACTGTAAGGCTGTTTCATCTCCATCGACAGTTTCAGACTCTCAGCTGTAACACTTTTTTTGTCTCATGTCTAGTTGCCATTTTAACTTGCTTGTGAACCAACGTTTCTGCATGATTCTCTCTTACCTTAGAGGCAATTGGTGGCTCAGTGGATAGATGACCGGACCTGGAGTTAGGAAGAAGTGAGTTCAAATCCAACCTCAGACTCTTCCTAGTTGTGTGACATACGTCACTTAATCTCTGTTTGCTTGATAAAAGGATCCCCTAGGGAAGGAAATGGCAAATCATTCCAGTTTCTTTTATAAGAGAATCCCATTAACAGTATGGTCTACAGGTTCCTGAAGTGCTGGACATGATTAAATAGCAACCCTATTACCTTAGCTCATCAGCTGCCCTCTCCTATACTCCCTGGATGTCCTCTGGTCTTTTTATCTGTGAGCCCTTCCAAAGAATTGAAGGGAAGATTTAGCTGAAGAAAAAGTCCAGTTACAAAATGTTATCTAACTTTCTCCTAATGCTTTTCCCCATTTCCCCATATCTAGCACTTCTACTACATCCTGGTACTGCACTCCCTGTTTAAATACTTCCTTCTGCAATGGAGTAACAGAAGACCTACTAAAAGAAAACACAGTAAGTAATAAATAGTGGATAATGGCCCCTTCCAAAGAATAGCTTAACTTTTAGAAGTTGTTAGTGTTATCATTTGGAAGTGGCATTGGAGTTTTTGGAATTGGAGGTATTACATATATAACTCCACCGTGAAGATCATTACCTACTTTGCTTATGTAGAAGATTGACCTTAGTGGGGAATATTGGTTAATTGACATATCTTCCTTTGCTGTCCCTTTTAGTATCTTTTGATGTAATAGTATGTTAAATAATTTCTATGTCCGGTGAAGGAGGCCCTTTTCAGAGACAAGAATAGCTATAGAGGAAATAAAAATCTTTGTATCTTTAGTTCTGTAGGCAAGGAAGTTGGGATGGGTTTATTTTCTGCAAAACCTCTGGATATTGGCAAGTGAAACCTAGAATTCTATCACTTTTTGGCAGATTGTGTGTTATGAGAAAGTTCCTAATAGGATTCCTACTGTATTTCTGGATTCTTGTTGTGATCATTGTATGCTCTAGATTTATTTCAGAAAGGAACATGTCATTTGCTCCATCACAGTGGAACATTCCAATGAGAAGTAACCATAGCACAGTATCACCTT
Source organism: Petaurus breviceps papuanus (assembly GCF_028583685.1). Taxonomy (NCBI): domain Eukaryota; kingdom Metazoa; phylum Chordata; class Mammalia; order Diprotodontia; family Petauridae; genus Petaurus; species Petaurus breviceps. Next base: position 447,783 of record NW_027186073.1, on the reverse strand, counting down.
TTGCTAGAGATATTTTCACCTTTGCAGATGCCTTCTCTGCTCACTCCATCCCTCTGATTCTAAGGTTAAAGGATAGGCAGGCTAAGTTGTTATGAACAGGATCTGGTCACAATTGTTTCTCACTAATCACAATTAATTCTATTCATTAGTTTACAAATGTTTGCCATCTGCCTTCAATTTTTCTCTATGGTCCCCTGGATTAGATTTCATTTGGAGAACCCAGTTAGTAGTGGAAATGGATTTTGTTTGGTTGCTGTAAAATATTCCCTACAAAGACCCCTAAGGGCAATTTCTCCTGGGTCTTGAGAAGTGAGGATTCTTTATCCCAGAATGACCAGTTAACATAGTGCAAAAATAGGGTGTTGTAGACACCAACAAAGCCTGGAAGAATGATCATGGATTCTTGGATCATGATTATTGGAGAGGCAATTTCTCTTTTGCTTAGGTTTTGTAGGAAAGATTCCACACAGAATGACTTCTGGAACCAGAATTATGGCCTAGTAGAAACTTGTCTCTGACCTTATCTTCTTGACAAACTCCCTCCTCTGTCACCTAGGGCCTACTGGGCCACCTTAAATAATTCTTTCATCTCTAGAGAGCATTGCCTTTCCTTCTTCCTCCTAAATTATACCCTTTCAGTAATTTATAGTCTCAGGCTTGAAAAGTTGTAGCTTTAGGTGTCATGCCTCTTAGCATTGCTTTCCTTTTCAATAAGGAAACTTCCATTCAAAGGAAATAACTGTAAGAGGGGAAGCTCAAGAAATGTGCAGCTCATGGTAAAATAGAAAGCTCCCTGTACTACTGACATCACAGAGGGAACTCACCACATCTATTCTATCCTCACAGCCAAAAAAAAAAGCGAAGGGGAAAGTAGTGATGTGCCAAACCATTATATTACTCTCTTTCTTGGTGAACAGGTTTCTCTCAAAAGTCCCTGGAATACCTCAAACTTAGCAGTGATGAATTAGTGGAAAAGCATACCTACTTCTGACCACATTGGCTCACAACCTCATGACCTCTGAGCCTCTCCCAGCTTCCATCAAAGGTCAGAAGTCAATGTCTATACAATTCAGAAGAATATCTCAGATACAGATGCTGGATTTCATTCTAGAAAATCCATAGTTCTTTGAGTTTTAAAATAGACTTTTTTTGTGCTATGCATAGAATTCTCTTTTTTCCTCCATGGATTTTGGAGAGGGACTATGTGATGGTACAGTAAAAGTTATTCTGGAAGCATGCCCTAATTCTTGTGCTTTGGGTCATGCTGTCTGCTAATTTGTTTATCTACCCTGTTCTCAGGCATAATGGTTTCTTATGTCCCATTACTGTTAGCATTGAAACTGATAACAGAAATAGTTAGGGTTAGAGTCATTACCTTTCACTGATGATTTTGACTTTTTCTTGATGTTGTCTCTGTTCTGTTGATCTGCATATACCTACATAAGACCAGAGGGCAGAAAATTTCCCTCCATTTGGTGTTGAAACTGGTCACTATTTTTTCTTTTCTTTCTTTTTTTTGAGGCAATCTGGATAAAATGACCTCCCTAAAGTCATACAGCTAGTAAGCTTCTGAGGTTGTATTTCAACTCATGTCCTTTTGGTTTTTTTTTTGCCTTTTGGAGGGCAATTTTGGGGTTAAGTAACTTGCCCAAGGTTACACGGCTAGTATTTTTGTGTGGGTGTTAAGTGTCTCAGGCTGGAACCGAACTCGGGTCCTCCCAACTTCAGGGCCAGCGCTTTACTCACTGCGCCACCTAGCCACCCCAGCTCATGTCCTTTTGACTCCAGGGCCAGTGCTCTATACATTGTGCCCCCAAATTGTTTTTTAATAATCACTAATTAATGATATTCAGTGGCTAAACAAATGTATCCCATCTCTAGTTCAGCCGTTTTTTTTTCAATCGGTTTTAGAATAGTCTTCTTTAGGAAACCCCAATTAGATAAGATTTTCTTGGCTATTGTAATATATTTTCCACCAAGAAACCTGAGGGGTTTTTCATTTCAGTTTGAAGAAATGGAACTTCACTCTGGTGCTAAGATATTTTGGGTTACTGTGGGCCAAATTCACATAAAGCAAGATCCATTGTGAAAGGCTCTCTCACAAACAATGTGCTCTGACCAATTTGATTAGATCCATGATTAGATAAAAGATGAATTATCCCCCCATCACTAGTGTTTCAAAGAATGATCACATAGAGATAACTGTGTCAAAACTGTAGCCTCCAAGAGGCTTGTCTCTGGAACTGCCTACTCCCTCTTTCTGTAAGCCCCATCTCCAGGAGCCTAGTGACCTCACACTGCCCACTGTGGACCCTACTCTGTTTTATTCCCTCACTGGCTAGTGAGTGCTGTGCTTTCAAAGTTACCTTCCTCTCCTCCATCCTTTCCCAATCTCTCTCTCTCTCTCTCTCTCTCTCTCTCTCTCTCTCTCTCTCTCTCTCTCTCTCTCTCTCTCTCTCTCTCTCTCTCTCTCTCTCTCTCTCTCTCTCTCTCTCTCTCTCTCTCTCTCTCTCTCTCTCTCTCTCTCTCTCTCTCTCTCT
>NW_027186073.1:444339-445233 GCF_028583685.1 Petaurus breviceps papuanus | reverse complement strand
TCTCTCTCTCTCTCTCTCTCTCTCTCTCTCTCTCTCTCTCTCTCTCTGAGCTCTGTTCCAGCTAGATATTTGCTAGAAAGGATCTTTTAGCTAATTCATTCTTTTGTGCTATTAACAAATTACTTTATGTTTTAATCCTCTCAGGAATGCTATTAATTGAGTGAGGAAGCTTGTTTATTCAAAGGAAACATCTCCATTTGAGAAATATTAGGAAGTAGGAGGTAGCAAATTGCAAAGATCAGTATGTCATGCATGTAGGTAGGAAGCTAGCCCCATGAAAGTATTCTCACCAATGAGTACATGTCAAGGGTCAAGTGATACAGAATAAAAGTAGAACCTCAGAAATGACTATTCTTTTCTGTCAGAAACATATATTGGAATTGATAGGTTGTTTTTCTTTCTTTCTTTTCTTCCTTCCTTGCTTCCTTATTTCCTTCCTTCCCACCTTCCTTCCCTCCTTCCTTACTTCTTTCTTTCCTTCCTTCCCTCACTCCTTCCTTCCTTCCTTTCCTCCTTCCTTCCTTCCTTCCTTCTTTCCTTCCTTCCTTCTCTCCTTCCTTTCCTCCCTCCCTCCTTTCCTCCATCACTCCTTCTCTGTCTCTCTGTCTCTCTCTCCGTCTGTCTCTCTGTCTGTCTCTCTCTCTGTCTCTCTGTCTCTCTCTGTCTCTTTCTGTCTCTGTCTCTCTCTGTCTCTGTCTCTGTCTCTGTCTCTCTCTCTGTCTCTCTCTGTCTTTCTGTCTCTCTGTCTTTCTGTCTCTCTGTCTTTCTGTCTCTCTGTCTCTCTCTGTCTCTCTCTCTCTCTGTCTCTCTCTGTCTCTCTCTGTCTCTCTCTCTGTCTCTCTCTCTCCTCTCTCTCTCCTTCTTTTCTCTCTTATCCCTCCTCTCTCTCTCTCT
>NW_027186073.1:338675-443939 GCF_028583685.1 Petaurus breviceps papuanus | reverse complement strand
TCTCTCTCTCTCTCTCTCTCTCTCTCTCTCTCTCTCTCTCTCTCTCTGTCTCTCTCTCTGTCTCTCTCTGTCTCTCTCAAAAGGTCTGATTTATTTGTTCCTGTATAGGGAATCAGCCACATCTATCTTATCCCCACAGCAAAAAAAAAGAAAAGGAAAGAAAAGGGGAAAGTAGTGTTGTGCCAAACCATTATATTACTTACTTTCTTTCTTGGTGAACAGGTTTCGTTCAAAAGTCTCTGGAATCCCTCAAACTGAGCAGTGATGAATTAGTGGAAAAGCATATCTACTTCTGACCACATTGGCTCACAACCTCATGACCTCACCCTAACAGGCAAGATGGAGTTCTCCTAGGTTCCCATCTTCTGGAATATACTAATCCTTTCTCTCTCATTACCGATTCCAAAATCATCCTTCATTAGAGATCCTGACCTGCTTTAAGTGCACTCAATATTTTGATGTGCTGTAAGTTGCTGAAAGAAAGAACTATTGGAAAGAGAATGACCTCTGAGGTCCTGTCTTTCTTTGGATCTCCTGATCTGACCTGTCAGGGCAGGGAGACAGGTTTCTCTCCAAATTGTACAATAACAGCAGGGGATATTTCTTTCATCTATCCTTGTGCTGCAGGTACATGGGGACCAACTGAATTCACAAATGAAGGGACCCTTGGGGAACCTGAGTTCAAACATCATTAATGAATCTCTATGTAACCAACTTTGGCGAAAGACATAAAACAGGTAGCTGTGGGGCCAGGACTCGCAGGGAATGGAAGAAGTGGCAATAGCATCAAACACAGGCTTGGTATACATCAGGGAGTCAGGTGATGGAGAAAGAGCAACATCTCATTGCTCCTCCCCACATTGTCTAAGATGGTGATGTTGAATATTATTCTGTCTTCCATGTCCATCAGTTGAAAAAAATGAGTATTCTCTCTCTCTCTCTCTCTCTCTCTCTCTCTCTCTCTCTCTCTCTCTCTCTCTCTCTCTCTCTCTCTGTCTCTCTCTCTCTCTGTCTCCCCTCTCTCCTCTCTCTCTCTCTCTCTCCTCCAGATACACATTCATAAACACACATATATATGTATACACATATACACATATATCAAATGTATATAAATGTGCATATATACACTTATATAGACATATTATGCAATGTACTACTTTGTTAAAGTGTTAGAAATTCAAATCAGTTAACTAGCATTTATTAAATGCTTAGCATATGTTAGAAACTTGCCAGAGTGCTAGGGTTACAAAGTAGGGTAAAAGCATTGTCCCTGTCCTAAAAGACAAATGATTTTAATGGAGGAGACAACGTGTAAATGATTGTACATAGAAGATATAGGTAGAGTAGAAGGAAGGTAATTTCAGAGGGAAGGCATTGGGGAGGGAAGTTGAGAGAGGAGCAAAAAAGGCTTCTTACTGAAGGTGGGATGTGAGCAGTGTTGAGGGAAGCCAAGGGATGGAAGTGAGGGGGGCACTGTGTTCCAGGCTTGGGGAAATCAGAGTGCAAAGTCACAGAGTTGGGAGATGGGGTGTCGTGGGTAAGGAATCGCTTGAGTTTGCCTTAAGAAGAAACATGACATTCTGATGTTTGGGTAAGAACCACACCTATCTTTTGACCTGGGCTTTGATGTCTCTGAGGAAGGAGTGGCTGCAGTTCCTACAACCAATGTTTCTTGTCTGAGAACAAAGCTGAAAGATGCCAACTCTCCTGCTATAACTTAAGCTCAGGGAAGCACTTAAAGTAACAAATGACAGTATGAACCATGAGTTCACAGCTCACTACTTCAGTAGTAAAATGGAGGTTATCCCATGGAGCATTCATTGAGCTGTTCTGGCCATGTTTGCTGGTTCACTGATGAAGAACTAGTTCCCTATGAGATCAGGAAGCAATTCTCTTATTGAATCCTAGATCTGGTGATCATAGCAAGAAGTGTCTGGATCAAGCTTATTTCGGGTGCGACTCTTCTCAAGGACCTTACAGGAATGGCCCCAGCCTCTAGCCCTCTGCCCTGAAGACAGCTAGTGCTGTCTTCTGTTTGGAAAGAGCCCCAGCAACTACTGCAGTGCTTACTGGATAAGACTCAAGAAGATGAAACCAACAATGGGTTGATTTGTGAAAAAAAAATAGACTGAGAGGGAATTGTTTAGATAGTACAGATCCCAAATGAAGGTGAAATGCTATTTTAATAGTCCAACAAAATTATTTATATTTTCATATTTTAACTCAGTATCCCAGCAATGTATACTTGTAGTTAAAAGCATACTAGGAGTCGCTGTTTGATGTTTAAGTAGTTTTTTATCTTCATTGAGTGCTTGTAAGTGTTTTATATAGGGGAAATAAATAGCTGTCCTATACCATATATGCATACATACATACATGCATATACTATATATATATATATATATATATATATGCACACATACACACGTATACAATAGTATACCCACTCATACAGTATACTGACTGCCTTTCTATTTACCTTTTCTTTGGGAGATTCTGGATAAGAGTCAAACCCAAACTTTAAGTTATTTCCCCCAGGGATCTAGTATGGGGATGAAAAATAGCAAAGAACTTGACCCCACATTGTGAGCACAGGATACCTCCTAGTATGAAACTGCCCATGTATCCCTGAGACCAGAACTAAGAGAGGCCCCTTATTGAACAAGTGTAGGATGTGTTTCCCACTCTTCACTCTTCCTCTGGAGGCCCAGTGATTATTCCTGTTGTTAGAATTGTCCTTTGCTTTGTCCTGTTCAGAAGTCAGACCAATGTGCAGCATAGTGGCCCTGTATACTAAAGGGTATAAACCAGGGCTGGGGAACTTGTGGCCTTGCTGCACCATGTGACCTTCTAGGTCCTTGGTCGTCGTCTTTTGACTGAGTCCAAGTTTTACAGAACAAATCCTTTCATTAAGGGGATTTGTTCTGTGAAAGTTGGAATTCAGTCAAAATATTGTATACTTGCATAAATATCCTTCCTTTATACCTCTCTCCCACTTTGACACTGAACATCTCATATTCATTTTTTGACAGAGTAATTAAATTAGTAAAATAAAAGAAAGGAGAGAAAAGAAATAAGAGAATGTAAAAAGCTGGGAATGTTTTCCACCATCTAGAAAAGTCTTATTCTGATCCATGTCTTAGAATTTTAAAGAATGCTAGGAGGGCAGCCAGTCAGTGCAGTGGATAGAATCCTGACGCTAGAGTCAGGAAGACTCATCTTGCTGAATTCAAAACTAGCTGCAAACACTTGGCACCTATGTGATCCTGGGCAAGTCATTTAACCCTGTTTGCCTCAGTTCCCTCATTTTTAAACTTAACTGGAGGAGGAAATAGCAAACCACTCTATGGTCTTTGTCAAGAAAGCTCCAAATGGTGACATGAAGAGTCAGACATGATTGAAATGACTGAATAACAGAAAAAATTGTAAAAGAGCTGGGGAAAACCAGAGAACAGAAAGAATTTAAATTAACTCATGGACTAAAAGAACATGGTGAAGTTCAACTTTCCCTTAAAGGAACTGATGACCCAGCAGATAAGAAGTCTAGGTGAAACTAGAAGCTAGAATCAGAGAAAAGCCCTGTAACCACATGTGTAATGGAGTTTTTCTCAGCAGTGATCAAAAATTCCATGGAGAATCATTGGGAATTGCTTTTACATTTAATGAAGAAAGATTTGTTATTATCAAGGCAACCAGTGTAGACAATGCATTCATTCAGCAGAGATGATATGGAGAGATGTAGAGACAACATGTCTGGCAAAGGGCATTTGAAAGCTACTATGGAATCAGCATTCTAGCTCTATTGACTATTCCATTTTTAGAACATTGAATTTCTTGACATTGGGTCCTACCTGCTTCCATTCCTTCAAATAACAGCCATTGGTTAAGCGAAACTTCTCTTCCATGGAAAATCTTATTTTGTCTGGGAAGAATGATGGAAAAACACCTTTTTATCTGCTATAATAAATTGTACTAATATTATATCTTTCTCATACTATTCCAAAAATCCCACTTGGTTACTGAATATGATTAATTCTCAGTATTGAATACTCTCATAAATATACTTTGTTTGTACCCCTGTCCCACTTTGATATTGAACAAGTTATATTCATTTTTTGTTTTGACAGAGGAATTAAAATCACTCCCTTACACAACCTGGGAGAAAAACACCATAATGACACTAAGACTCTGTATCTGAGTTTGCATATCCCTCCCACCTGAATTGTTAATTTTTCAACACTGTGAACCTAGCAGCAACAAACAGGGAACAAATGTAGTGGGAACAGCTCAGGAATGATATCCTCAAGTGATAGTATCATTAAGTAAGGACAGTAGTCCTGTAGCATTAGAGGCCCGAGTCACCTATCCCTCCATGCATATGTAGTGGTTGTATATGTTTCCTTCCTATAGGGTCCTTTAGTTATATATTTACTCTTCCATTGATAATATGTCTATTTTTGTCTCAGTTTTATGTGAGGAATATTTTATTATTATTATTATTAATGTGGTATCTTATTAAATATTTTGGATTAGAACTAATTGTCTTCTCTGCTTGAGTAATAAAGCTAAATATGTTGGTAAAAAGCAGGGAATTATAGCTTTGAGTGGATACAAACATGGATAGTTCCTTAACCTTCATGCAACCTATTCTTGATCCCTAGTGTGTGACTAAGAGTGGTACTTCCAGGTGCTCCACAGTGGTTGTACCTTCACCAAAATAGGTCATAAAAGCTTATGAGCTCCCACCAATGTGTTTGCCTTTTTAAGTCAGGCAAAGGATACAATTATTTCAGAATAAAGTCATGTAAGGAGAAAGAAAAGTAATGAGACAGAAAAGGGTATATGACAAATAAATTGTCTCTATTGTTTTTAAGCAGTTGGGGTTAAGTAACTTGCCCAAGGTTACATGGGCAGTTTTTGTTTGTTTGTTTGTTTGTGTGTGTGTGTGTGTGTGTGTGTGTGTGTGTCTTTGTGTGTGTGAGTGTTAAGTGTCTGAGGCCAGAACCAATCCTGGGTCCTCCCGACTCCAGGGCCGGTGCTCTACTCACTATGCCACCTAGCCGCCCCAAAAATAAATTGTCTCTTACAGATCTGTGAAATATGATTCTAGAAATGAGTTGATCTGGAATGCAAGAAGAAGATATTTTTGATGGAGGGAGAAAATCTCATGTTTTGCTGCAGAGGGAAAAAATAGATATTAGTAAAAGGTGAAAGGGAAGGGTTATTGATTTCTGATTTCAGGGTACCTCCAGACTTTCAATCTTGAAAATGTGTTTTATTTTGAGACTTTGGCTTTTACCTTCCAAGGTTTAAAGCCAAAAGCCCCATATTACAATTTACACAGGGCTAATTTCAGTATTCAGGCAGGAGATCTCAGTATTTGGGCTTTCATGTTTTATAACATGGATCACCAGGCAAAATTGATTTCTCATTTAGTTGCACTATTTTGAGTATTGTCTGACAAAAATCTCCACTATGCCCCAGGAAGCTCATTATTGGGAAGACAATCATCCTGCAGCATCTCATCAACTACGGTAGTTCACCTCATCACTACCCTCTGGCTCTGATTGGATGGTGGAGCCAAGAACTCCAAAGCCCCAGTAAACAAGAGAGTTGAGCTCAAACGTTCTCTCATTTCTCACCTAACCATATTAATTTGGGACTTCTATGACTGATTTCTCCACCCTGCCCTCATACAGGGAACCTTTTTTCTCCCTTATACTTTTCAGTTTTCTTTTGTGTATCATCTTCCTAATTAATTTTAACTCCTTATGAGGCAGGGATTGTCTTTGCCTTTATAAAATATCTGTATCTCTGTGCTTAGCACGGTGCTTGGTATGTGGTAGGTATTTAATAAATATATACTGACTATTAAGTACGGGGCCTTTTTTTCTAATATATAAATTGTTTTAAAAAAATTATTTCATGGATTTTATCAAAAGGAAGTGGTCAGTGAGGTGGTCAAAAGCAAGTGAAATCGATAAAAGGAGGAATGAAGTGGGGAAGAGAAAACCTTAATTAGTGAGGATTTCTAGATAAGAGGGAACAGGAACTGTAAAATTTGGGTCTGTGGGTAAGGTGGCATTAGTAAGACAATAAAATTGGGTCATGAGACCCAGAGCAAAGAGTTCAAAGCTGTGCAGGTTTTCTTTAACTAATTTTGCACCTGAATGTCTATTGCCTCTCATAGCTTTGAAATCAATACAATCCTTTTCAATGTGTCCCTAAAAGCTTGTAGCACTTGTTTATTCCTCAAGGTATAAATAAAGGGGTTCATTACCGGTGCTACTGAGGTTGCAAGTACTGACACCACCTTATTCAAAGCTACCCCTTCCTTTGCACAAGGTTTGATGTAGATGAAGATGCAGGTGCCATAAGTCATGGAGACAACAATCATATGGGAGGAACAAGTGGAAAAGGCTTTTTTCCTTTGCTGGGCAGAGGGGAATCTCAGAATGGTCCTGACAATATAGGCATAAGACAGAACCACTAACACTAAGGTGATGATAAGGGTCAACACAGCAGAGGCTAAAATCATTCTTTCTATAAACTTTGTATCAGAGCATGTGATCTCCAGCATTGGTGATGCATCACAGAGAAAATGATCAATGATATTAGAGTCACAGAATTCTAGCTCAAGACCCACACCAAGTGGTGGAATAATGATCATCAACCCAGATAACCAACAACCAAGGAGAAGCTGGTTACAGACTCTGTTGTTCATGATGGTTGCATAGTGCAAGGGTTTGCAGATAGCTACATAGCGGTCATAAGACATGGCAGCCAAGAGGAAAAATTCTGAGGCCCCAAGGAAGATAGCAAAAAATAATTGGGTTACACATGCATTATAGGTCACTGTAAAGTCTCCTGTTGACATGTTGTACAGAAATCTAGGAATACAGACAGTTGTGAATGACAATTCTAAGAAGGAAAAGTTCCTAAGGAAAAAATACATAGGTGTTTTAAGGTGAGGATCCACCAAAGTGAGGGTGATGATGGTTAAGTTCCCAGTGACACTCAACATGTAGGTCAGAAATAGAAAGATAAAAAGCAGAACCTTCAGCTGTGGGTCATCTGTTAATCCCCGAAGAATAAATAATGTTATTCCGGTATGATTTCTCATTTCTGAGCTCTGTCTTTTGATGAATCTGGGGGGGGGGGGAGGGAGTAGAGAAGAACCACCATAAAATAAGTTAGTAATACAATTTGGATATAAATTGCTCAGAAGTCACCTTTGGCCCTTTTACCCTTCTCTGGCTAAATATATATATAATATACCCATATCATTGTATTATCCTCAGTGACTTTAAGCTGTGTATCAGCTACAGAGCATGGCATTTTTTTGGAGGTCACTTGGGATTAAGTGACTTGACCAAGGTCACACAGCAAGTTTTTTGTGTTAAGTGTCTGAGTGAGCACAGAATTTTTGTAAAGACTTTTGTCCTCAATCTATCTTTTCTTTTTTCCCCTGAGTTCCTTGGTTCCTCCCAAATCAGCTTTAATTTGTATTAAAGATCATGCTGATTCCTTTAGTTTTCCCAACAATTTGGTAGGACTCTTCTCCAGTTTCCCAGATATACCTGGTTAACTGTATCCATGAAAATATATGTCAAATACACTTATGTTCAAGTGGCACAAAGTTTTCAGCCATTTTCCAAATTTTCTTGAATCCACTTTGTTGCCACCACAGAAAGTTCCATGATCTCTTGGAATACATGTGGTGCCTCTTTCTGTCTTTGACCTCTTTGGAATATACACTTAGTGGTGAGATCACTGGCTCAAAATTTATCAATCATTTCATCTCTTTTCTCAGAAAATTTCAAATTGTTTTATCGATCATTTTGGCTATTTCTTCTAGCAATTGTATATTAGTGTGCTTATTCTTCCAGATCACCTCCAAATTTTGTAGTTTCCTCTATTTTTGACTTTTGACATGATATAAAGCCTCAGAGTTTTAGTAAGGGTTTTAATATAAATTTCTTCTATTTGTTTTTATAGGATTTTAAATTTTTATTGCTGATTTCCAATTCTTATCCTGTGAACTATTGCTTAAATAAAGGAACTATTTCTTGGTATTATATATTTGTATAGAAAACACTCTTTGAACTTAAATACTTGCTTCCATGGGAAATTCTGTGCATTCATGTACCTCCTCTAACAGACCAATTTCTTCTCATTAGCTTCACACATCTATCAGCTCTTTTCTCTGCCATAAAACCAGGCTTCTATACAATCAGACCACACATCATTTACATTGCTCCAGGTCCTTGTGTCTTCTCCTTGAACAGGCTCTATCTTCTCTTGAGATGACAGAGGTAAGAAAAGAGAATCATAGACATGCTATCTGTCTAGTTTTATCTTTCATAACCAAAGCAATGCTGAGATTATTGGGGAGCAGGGGTGGTGATGCAAGGAGAAATCAGGGCTAGAATTTAGGACACAATAAATCTTGAAGTTGAAGTCTTAGTGGAAAGTATTCGTGCCCAGCAACCATTCTCTCCACATCCTAATACCCTTTAGGGACATGTAGCTAAAGTAGCTGAAGCCCATTAGGAATCTCTTCCTGAATCCATCCGAACCTGATCGAATCTACCATGTACCATCCTACATCCATGCTCATTTCTGCCATATCTAAGACCTAGGGGCATTGATATCCTTGTTCCATTCTACTCTTTCATACTATGTGCTCCCTTAAAAAATGCTTCACCCAGACACTGACTTACAGTCCCAGATTAACAAGCATACTCAGAGGAAATCATTCCTCTGGGTCTTTAATTGGAAACAGAACTGTTAGGGTGTCTGCTTCAAATTGCTCATTGGAAAGAGTGATGGTGGAGCAGAGGACTGTCTTACCATGGCTACTGGTGTGAAGGTAGGGGGAAATCTTCCTATAGAAGGTTACATTGTCAACTGCTTTAGGAATTAGGTCAATGTGGGAGTGCAGAACACTTAGGAGAGGGAGAAAATGTTAATAGGACCCAGGAAGGGAAAGCAGTTGTCCATCATGTGCTGGAGGAGCACAAGATGTTGGGGCAGGGGGGGGGGGGGGGGCAGTAATTGTTTAGGGAAGAAACACAATGTCCTAGAGAAGAGGCACCCACAACTACAGAGGGAGCCTACCTTTTCCCCCCACACCCATCTCAGATGAGGAAGTCAAAGCACACAGGTCCTTTTGCTCTAGGCCATTCATTCTAATTCAGGCTCTGCCAGAAGGTGTCTCTCCACTCCCAATTAGATTCACAAGGCTTCCACAATCACTCAGGTGGTTTCTTTGCCACCTTTTTTTTTCCAATTTGTATTGGGAATAAAGAAAATTGCTCAGCCCCTGGACAGCTCTGAGGACACTTCATGTCCACCCACAGTTGCAGACCTTCAGCCCTAACACTCTACTTCCTCTGCTTCATTTCTTGTTGCCATATAATTGTGAATCAGCTTTTCTGCATGTTTCTCTCTTACCTTGGCTCTTCAGCTGCAGTTGCTTCTACTTCATGGGTGTCCTATGGTCTTTTTAACTGTGAGACCTTTCAAGGAAATGACAGAAAGATCTAATTTAACAAAAATTCAAATTATAAGAAGTCATCATTAGAATTTTCTGGGGGCTCAATTTCACTCTCCAAACTAGCACCTAATGCCTTCTCCTTACTCCTAATGCTTTTCTCCCTTTTCCCTTCCTTTGAACCTCCACTATATCCTGCAATTGGACTCCCTATTTAACTACCTCATTAACTGTTAGTAACAGAAGACCCAATAAAGAAATCCACATTATGGAAATTATAGCTGATAATGCTTCCTTGAAAAGAATAGTTTAATTTTTTGAAGGAAATATAATATTATTTGGAAGTGGCATTAGAGTTTATGGATATGGAGGCAATGCACTCATGACTACACCACAAAGACTGCTATCTACTTTGTTTCTGTAGAAGACCAACTTGAATAGGGAACATTGGTTAATTGACAATTTCTTCCCTGCTCTCCCTTTTCCTATCTTTTAAGTAAACGTGTGTGAAGGAGCAACTACATGGCACAGCCGATAGAGTGCCAGACCTGGAAGTCAGGAAGTTCATCATGAGTTCACATCCAACTTCAGATATTTAGTAACTGTGTGAGCCTTGGCAAGTCACTTAAGTCTATTTGCCTCAGTTTCCTCATCTGTATAATGAAGTAGAGAAGGGAATGGCAAATAACTTTGTCGAGAAAACTCCAAAATCATGAAGAGTCTGAAATGATTAAACAACAATAGTATATTAAACTATTTCTATGTACAATAATAGAGATCATGTTCAAAAATAGGAATAGCCATAGAAAAAATGGAAATCTTTGTGCCTTTAGTTTTGGAGGCTGGGATGGGTTTATTTCTGTAAAGGCTCTAGATATTGGAGAGTGAAATTTAGAATTCTCCCTTTCCATACTTAGAGGTGGCAGCTTGTGTGATGTGACAAGTTTCTTGTTGGGATTTCCCTCTGTATTTCAGGAGCCTTGTTGTGATCACTGTATATTCCAGCTTCATTTCAGACAGGAAGAACTCATTTGTTCCACCACAGGGGAGCATTACAATGAGAAGTAGCCATAATCAAGCATCATCTTTTGCCAGTAACATTTTGCATCTTTTTAGTGCCATATCTGTCTGCTCACTCTGTCCCTGTGATTCTAAAGTTAAAGGACAAGCAATCTAATTTGCTTTGAGCAGGATTTGGTCATGTTTGTTTCTCACTAATTACTAGTTAATTTAATTCAGTAGCTACAGAAATGTATCCCATCTGCATTCAATTTTCCTCTGTGATGCCCTGGATTAGACTTCCTTAGGAGAACCTAATTAGTTGTAAGAATCAATTTTGCTTGTTTGCTGTAAAATATTCCCTACAAAGTCTCCTAAGGAGAATTTCTCCTTAATCTTGAGAAATGAGGATTCTGCATCTCAGCTAAGATTATATGTGCCCAGTTCATACTGTGAAGAATCCAATGTTGCAGACACCATCACAGGCATAGAACACTGATCATGGTTTCCTGGAGACATGATCATTGGAGAAGCATCAGGAACTGTTTAGGTTTTGTAGAAAAGATTCCAAATAGAGTGACTGACTTCTGGAGCCAGAGTTGTGGCCTAAGTAGAAACTTGTCTCTGACCTTGCCTCCCTGACCTTTTTAAACCTCCTTTCTCTGACTTCGAGGGCCCACTGTCCCACCTCAAGCAATTCTTTCTTCTCTGGGAAGGATTACCCTTCCTTCTTCCAACAGTATGCCCTTTCTATTAGAGCTCTAGTTTCAGCCAGTGTTCTGATGTAAAGAATCTATTGAGCAACTTGAAAAATAGCCACTTCATGTGCCAACTCTCTAAGTGTTGCTTTTCTTTTCAGGAAGGAACTTGTTCATTCAAAGGAAATAACTAGAATTGAGAAAATTTTTAGAGATGTGCCGCATATGGTAAAAGAGAAAACTCTTTTCACCCCTGAAATCACATAGATAACTCACCTATGTATGTAACCCTGAGCTCTCTTTCATCAATTGGTAGAAGCCATGGCCATATGATTCAGAAGAAGAAGAGGAGGAGGAGGAGGAAGAGGAGGAGGAGAGAAGAAGAAGAACTTAGATACAGAGGGTAGATTTCACTCTGAAACATTCATAGTAATTGCTGAATTTTTAAAAAACATATTTCTGTAAAGGAAAAGTAGCCACACCCATTTCGCCCCAGCTAGCAAAAAGGAAAATAGTGATACACCTTTATTATACTTACTTTTTTAACCACGCTTATATCTCAGTGGCAATTGTAATCATAGCTTATCTTGACATAAGTCAAAGCTAAACAGTGCTGGTTTAAGGGAGAGGTGTAAATGTACTTATGGTCTTGTTTTCTCTCATGAATCTACAATCTACAATTCACTTCTAGACTGGGTAATGGACAGGGCTCTCCAAGGTTACAATCTGGAACTCTCAAGGGTTTTACCCTAATTCTCTCTCTTCCTTTATCATCTCTAAAATGCTATTGATTCAAAAATCCTCTCTCAAATTTAAAATGTAAAATATTTCTATGAGTTCTACATAGTGAAAAGGAAGATAAGATCATGGCTGATGGAAGTGGACTTCAGGACCTGCTTTTGTTGACAGAAGGTCTCACCTATCTGGGAAGGGGGACAAGTTTCCCTTCAAATTATAAGCTAAGGACAAAGGATTTTATTTTGTCTGTTCTATCTTCTATAGGTGCATGGGGATCAATTGATCTCACAAATTAAGAGGGCCCTTGGGGACCCAAGTTCAAAAGTCACTAATGAATCTGCCATCTAATTAACCTTGGCAAAATGACTTTAAATAGGCTTCTCTGTTGCCGGTCCCCACAGAGATGTAATAACAGCATCAGATTGTCAAGGTGCTAAGTGTTCAGGTGAGGTTACTGAGCCTGGCATCTCATTGCTCCCTCCCACATCTTCTAAGGGATTCTTGACTCTGTAGAGCTGTCGAGGATTCCCTAGGACATAGCATATTTGGAATAACTCTCTATTAGCCCATTTTTTGTGAGACCCTGAAGTTTCTACCTCGCTGTTATAGATAGAACTTGGCACAGTGTTGGAGTGGAACTATAAGTACCTACCTCCATCTTCCCTTAGCATTCCCTCTCTTCAAATTCCTACAAAAAAGACTCAAACCCTCTCTTCTAGGACCTCCCAGATAATGACTGAGCTTCCCATATCTGTACTGCTAGGACTCCCCACACTCACTCTTGGATTCAGCTACTCTTTCTCACATCTTGACTATGAAGGTCCTATCTATGGAGGAACCCTTAATTTTAGTCATCTCTAGAGTCATTCTCCTTCACACAACATGCACTGATTTGCAGTTGTGCTACAATCCAGCTTCCCCTCAAACTCACACCTCTGTTCCTACTCAATCACTCTAATCACCAAACCAGTGCTTCATCCATAAACCTTTCTTCACTACACCAATGGGCTAGTTTCCCAACATGCCTTTCAGGGATGAACAATAAAGGAATATCTATACAGTTCAAGATTCAGAAAAATCTAATAGCTATAAAAAGCTGCATAATGTCTGTAACTATTCCCCATAACTTTCAACCAGTATCTGTCCAGCCCTTCCACTAAAACACATAGTCTCAAGTTCCAATTTCTACTAGAAGCCTTCCTTGAATATCCCCCTCAATGAGCAATTCCTTTTTTGAGCTCAGAATGCTTATTCTTCATATAACATTTGATTCAGAGGTACACTTCTCAAAGAAAGTCTCAGGTGCACTTCAAGTTACTTCTCATTTCTCTGGCTCATTGCTCCCATCTAAATAATCTGGGAACTTCCATATCTGCTGTTTCTGTGTTACAGACATTAATCCTACTTAACAGTCAAGTTAAGTAAGCAAACATTTATTCAGTGCCTACAGTCACACACAACAGATAACTAGTTTATTTATTATTTGAGTTAAATAGCACTTATATCAGAGTATATAAAATGACATTTATTAATGATACCTTCCACCGTTGGCTAGTATTGTAGCCAATTCACATTATTGTCCTATGTAGGGTTCCAAGCAGGTAAAGTTTAGATTTGCTTTGCAAGGTTGGTGATCTCTTCTCCAAATTCCCTAGATGTTTATTTCCTATTGCTTATTTTTGGTCACACTTTAGCATTTCTGTCAATGTTTCTAGTTATTGTTCCCATTGTGCTTCCCTTCCAAAGTTCTGCATTGCCATACTTAGAACACACATGCATACTGTAATTCCTCTCAACTAGCAGCAGATTTTAGTCATTCTCTTTTTTAGAGGACCAGCTTTATTTTTATCAAATCCCTGGCAATTTATTTCATGGCTTAGGAAAGCAAAGCTTTGTTTCTGAAATTTTCTTTTGAATGTAGTATAGCTGAACTCTCTGATTTCATTAAGAAATTTTCCAAGAATCTCTAGGAATCAATATCCCAAATACTTTTCATTTTTTAATGAAAAAAAGCTAGTGTTCAGGGATTTGGTGCATTTTTATATGGTTATTGATAACTTGATTTTTTTCCTTTGAAAACTGACTTCATATCCTTTGCTCATTCATGTATTAGAAAATGGCTCTTATTCTTATAAATTTGAATCAGTTCCTTTCTGAGGCCTTATCAGAGAAACTTAATGCAAAGACCAGCACTTATCTATTTCCTTTAGTTTTTACTACATTAGATTTGGTGAAACAATACTTTAATTTTATATAATATGTTTTTCCATTTTATCTTGTTTGATCTTCTCTATTGCTTATTTAATCATGAATTCTCCTTACATTCATAAATAAAAAAGGTAATTTCTACCTTGCTCTACCACTTTCTTTATGATACGACATTTTATATTTAGATTACAAATACATTTAGAGTTTATCTTGGTGTGTTGTGTGAAATATTGATCTATGTCTAATTTCTGCTAGGATGTTGTCTCCTTTTCCCAGCAGTTTTTGTCAAATAGTGAATCCTTAAGGAAACCAAAGTCCCAGAGGAAGACATCAAAAGTCAGTGATAAGTAAAATAAAGGGGTGAAAAGACTGAAAATACCTAAGATTCTAGGAAGAAGAAATCTCAAAGACCTTGAACAAAAAAAAGATCAATGAAAAGGAAAAGCAGTAACAAAAGGATACATGATCTCCAAATCTAGTAAATGAATTTAGTTACTGTAATATTAATGGAATAGTAAGATTTTCCCTGCCCATTAATATGCCTGTATGACAACATGTGCCCAACCAATTACAGATGTCTTGCTGTTGTGGTTTAAATTCAGGGATGTCAAAAACTGTTGAGGTGGGGGCTCTGCCCACCCAAAACTGTTGCGGTTTCATGATGTGTTGTGGTGGAAGTGAAGTGCCCCTCAGAAATTATACACCAAAGCCCCCTAAACCTGACAGAAGGGGCCCCTACCAGGGTCCCTGGAAATCACCTAATAGGCCACAACAGAGAAGGAACTTTTCACCTGTTTTGCTAGAAAACATGCCCCAGATACAGGTCTGTTTATGTTTGTATCCAGGGCATTGCTAGGTAATCAAGGCTTCACTAGTAATGGCATTAGTGGCATTACACCCCCCTTGGAACCACACTCTGTTGTTAGTAACACCTATCTCTATATAAGTGTATCTTACAGAAGACTCAGGGCTTTCTTCCCTACTGGGGAGGCAGTCACCAGCTGGTCAATAAACACTTCCATCAAATTATAATTGGCTTGGCTGTCATGTCCACTTCATTTTGGAGGTCCCACCAAGATAGCCTTTGGCTATGTATTAACAACTGGACTAGGCTCCCTGGAAGGCCAGGAGAGCAGTCCGACCTAGGGGAGGC
Source organism: Petaurus breviceps papuanus (assembly GCF_028583685.1). Classification (NCBI taxonomy): domain Eukaryota; kingdom Metazoa; phylum Chordata; class Mammalia; order Diprotodontia; family Petauridae; genus Petaurus; species Petaurus breviceps. The sequence continues at coordinate 428,647 of NW_027186073.1, read as the reverse complement.
CACCGAGTGACATGCCTTGGCCCCAAGTTCGTATTACTTTCCTGAGCGAACCAGGAACCTGACTCCCTCCCAAATTCTTTTGATTCGGTCCATGAGTGTCCTGTTTCCTCTTTCTGTTTCTATTGAGTGCTCCTGCATAGTAAGTGGATGAGCTGGATGTGGTGTTGATGCCCTTACTGGTCTCCGAGGGACACCGTCGGAGTACCCTGTTTACTGTTTATCTACATTTCTATCCAGTAATCATAATTGTCTCTTAATTGTCTCTACTTTTACTTAAAACCTCTACTTTTATTCAATTCATGATTTTCTTTGTATATGTCACTAGATGTCGCTGTAATCTTAATTGTCTCCGTGTTTCTTTCACTAGGTGTCTCTGTAATTTAAATTGTGCTGTCTACCTGTGTTTCTGTGACTTTAACTCTTGTCTCATCCTATTTCTGACTATATTTATGGACCAACCATTATCTGTGTTGTTAATTGTCTTTTTGATCTTAATTTTTTGTCTCATTTTTTCTCTACTTGCATTTATGGGCCAACAAATATCTGTGCCCCAGGCGGGTGAAACCCTTTAGCCAAAGAGCCACTGCCAAAGACCAAAAGCTGAACAAACTCATGGCCAGGGCAGTGGTGGCAGTTTTGACTGAAATAGGCACGTTCTCCTCCCAGAACAAAGGACCCTGCCGTCCACGGAAATACATTCCCTGCAGGAGGGAGGAGAGCTGTCATGAATCATCCCATCAGCAACCACTGGAACGAGATCAGTGTGCCTACTGCAAACAGAGGGACCACTGGAAAAACACCTGTCCATCCCGTAACCCTAATACAGTCCTCCCCTTGACTAACCAAATTGGGGGGGGGGGGGAAGCGGCTCCCAACATCCTCTCCACAGCTGATTCTGACCTGCTCTTTTCCTGAGGAATTTCGGTTGCTTCACCTGGAGTCCCTGGGGGGAGGCAGTGCACTTTCTCCAATTCTCTAGAGGTTCCCCTGGGCCCCCTTTTGAAATCCAAGCTCTTAGTGCAAGGGACCACCAGAGAGACAAAGTTTGTATTTTGTGTGTTGTTTTGTGTATATCCTATCTCTGGGATACCAGTGACACCTTCATTGCACCTACCGGCCCCAGAGCTCTGGGCAGGTAGAAAGGATGAAGCCTTCTTCCTTTTGCCCTGCTGCATTTTGTGTATGTCCCTGTCTGTGTGATGGTGTCTGATTCAAAAAAAAAGTCAGCCAAAAGTAGACACACAGTAAGACCTAGGCTAGAATGATTAATAGTCTCTTAAAGAAAGGTTGGCAGAAAACCAGCCAAGATCCATCTAAGAGAAAAAAGGTCACTTCAATGATCAAAGAGAAATAGGTTTCCAAGCTGCACTTTAAAATAGGACTAACACTTAACCCTTTCCTGGGTCATAGAAAGAAAACTGTGCAATATCATTGGGAATATACATCCAGGTAATCGAATTCATTCTGGTTATTATTTGGCACTAAAAAATATTTTAGTTCTGTGTAACTAAAAAAACTGAAGTTTAAGGTCACCAGCTTGGTTATTCAATAGTTTTATTTCAAAGTTCAAAATTAAGACCATAGTTGTTACTGGTAAACAGTTGTATTATCTATGTTGTATGAGAAACACTTTCTCTTAAAGTCTTGAAGTAGATCTGAAATTTTAAAGGAATGAACACTTGAGAAAAGTTTACTTGAGCAAAAGGTCAAAAAAAGAAAAGTCCACTATTCTCCTCCCTGTAGCCCTACCTCTGACAAGACTAGGGACTCCAGTGCCTTTTCACTGTGATCCAACTCTGACCAGATTAGTGCCACAGTGACAAGTTACAACTGCTAAGATTCTCTTCCCTGTGGTCCCAGTTCTTCTTGGCTAGGGCTACAGAGCCCTCCCCTGTTATCCAGCTTTGATGGAGCTGAAGAGAAAGAGGTTTGAAACATTAAGATTTTTCTTCCCTATCGTCCTGGCTATAACTGAGCTAGTGCTTCAGTAAAGTTAATTTGAGTTAATTTCCTCCAAAAGAAAAGAAAAAGTGGGAAAGGTACAGCAGCTACATCATGGGCTTGTCATCTGCCTACCTGAAAGGTTAAATCCCTGGAATAGAACATTTCTTTCTGAATGCCATGGGAACAGTTAGACAAGGGAAAAGAAGCTTGTGAAACAAAGGTATAAACATAAGTTAATTATTATCCCATATACTAAGCCTGGGATACATCTGAGCTATTAAAGTGTGTGTTAGATCTGAGCTATTCAGCCTAAAACTATATTCTTTCCACAGCCTAAATAGTTTAGTAAAAGGGTACTTGGCCTAACTCCCACTAGCAATAGTTTTAAATCCCCAGGTACCCTGAAGCCCATCCCTCTAAGTAAGCAGAGCCTGAAGTTTCTACTTCAAGTTCACCAAGTCCTCTCCTCAATGCTCCAGGCTACAATCTCCTGTCACTCCCCAGTTGAGCACTGCCCTTTTTCTACCATCCCATAACCAGGGTATAGAGGTTTATTTGGTAGAGCATAGGCTGATAATGTGCTTTGAGAGTGATTAATTTGGAAAAATAGAGGATTTCCCCTGAAATATAGAGTTTACTCTGTACTATGAAGCCCCAACTTCAGTACCATCTAAGAGACTTCTCCCTTGCTGCAAATAATCACTTTGCTTGTTCCAGTGCCAAGTAATTAAATAAGGTTGCTAAGGACTCCTGGAAAACAATGGAGCAGGGAGAAAACATCCCAGAATATAGAGGAAAAAAGGAAAATCCAGAGAGGTACAGCTAAGAGAAAGATGAAAGAGAGAAAATCAGAAAAGTGAGAAAATAAGCTTGTCAGTGAGAAACTGTGTTTCGAACTCTGCACTGACTGGTTGTGTGACCAGGTATAAATCATTTAACCCTGAGTCTCAATTCATCTGTAAAGTGGGGAGATGAGAAAAAGAGAGGAGAAAATGAGGTCAGAAATCAACTAGCCTCTTCACTTGGTAAGATCAATCATTCTTCTATGTAATTTGAAAATGCAATTAATGTCATCTCGCAGTTTATATTATTTTTGTATTTCTACACTGTATATTGTAAAACCTGAGTGAGGAGAAAAATTGGGTAAGACAGTAGTGTTACTTTAACCCTGACTAAACAGCAGATATGTATATCTGCTATTTAGAAAAACTTGCAAAACTGTTAACTAAGCTATTTTGGGCTACTTTTTTAATGCTAAAACCTATAACTGTTAATTGATTATTGTGTGTGGAAAGGAGGAAACTAACTGAATGAAAACTTGTCTGACTAGTTCTGCCCATTCTGAGCAGTCTCTCCTGCTTACAATTCATATAAATTTTCCGTATGTTGTAAAACAGTCAAATTCCCTAGAAACTATCTCCAGGCAAGGTCATTCTGCCTGAGAAAGGAACTTGTTTTAGTAAAAAGAATTTTTTATAAATTGGCTTTTATATTTTAGAAGGATGGTAAAAGGAATTCCTTACATTATAAGATCTGATACATTTTTATTGCTTATTGAAGCCTGAGAATAGAAATAATTATAACTGGCTCTAAGATGTAATTGGTGAAGCTTGTTGTTTAAGGTAAAAAGCACTTGGGACCATAACTAAATTTTATTTTGAGTCTGAATTTGGGTATAGTTGTCTAAATTAAATCAGTGTCTGAGAGGAAATGCCACTAGCTACTCAGAGGAATGTGATCCTGTACTGTCAACAGGTGGAAGTCTACATTTGGTAATGGCCAAAGGGACAATCTTAGCCTCTGTCTGGGATGGGATCCCTGCTGGCTCAGTTTACCCATGAGGTTCCTTTGAAAAGGAATATTTTCCACCTATTCCTGAGTCTAGCTATGAGATGAAACAGATGCTGCATGAAATGGAATATCTGTAACTGTACCTGAATTTACTCAGAGCCAAGGATGTTTTCTCCTGGCTGTACTGTAACACCAAGGAAAGGCAACTTCCCAAGGTTCAGAATACCAGCATAGGTGCTCTCCATTTTATTCAGTGACAAACCAAGAACAGAGAAGGTCAAAACATGACATCATTCAAAATATAGCATTTACTAAGTGTGATTAAATAATCTCCAAGTACTACCCCACCCCAGGACCTTCCAATCATTCAATCAATTACAAAGTCCCTGTTCTAAATACTACTCCACCCCTAGGCTGTACCTTCATTTAAGTCCACCACAAAGTCCCTCTTCTCAAATGGAGATTAGTTTCCAAACATAAGTAAAGTACATTCACTTGTTCAACCATAGAACACAAAAAGGTCAAAAGTTCCCCATCCCTGGATCACAATTGAATCTACCCCAGAGTTACATCAAGTTTAAGCACAGCACTTAATACCCAAATGGAGGTCTTTTCTTCATCTGGACACGAGGCAAGTTCTCAGCAATCTTAGTTCCTGGGGAGACAAGGCTTAGCAAGGCCATAAGATACATTGCCAGTCCCTTCATTAAATCATCCTCTGTCTGTAGAACAGTCCTAGAACCCCTGAAAACATTAGCAAAACCCTCTCCCAGGATTTTTGTAAACATACAACAAGAAAATCCTTCTTCAGGGCTTCTGAACCAAAAGCCAGGTTCCAGGACTTCTTCAACAACAGGACTGTCTTTCACCAGTGGACAAATCTGGCAAAACAACATCAAAACAGACAGACAAAGTACCAGCAAAACAGCCATGTCTCCTCAGTCCTTGGCAGCTCAGGGGTCAGGTCTCAAAAGTCCAGGGCGGTTCAAAGTGTCCCCCAGCAATCCTTCTCAGTCTCTCTCTCTGCCTCCACGAGGTGCTGCTTCCAAAAAGTTCTTCTGCCTCTCTCTTGTCTCTCCAAACCTACGTCACCAGCTCCTCCCAGTTCAGGACTCTCTTTTCACATCAACAAGTCCATCCCACAGGTGGGATTAACAAGCTCTGGGTTTTAACACAATCAATTTGAAAAAACCAAGCCAATACAGGGGAATCTTTAAATTCCATTACTATCACACTGGCACAATTAGAATGTCACATGTCCCTGCTCTTTTATTCTATAACAGGTCTCTATGCTCAGAGCAAGTAATCAGTAAAAGATATGAGCTCTTTCATGTTAGCTTACTGGAAAATCTAATATTATTTTTCATCTAGAATTAGAACATGTACAGAAAGTTATGTAAAGTGCTTAAGATCATTTAAAAGTCTTCAACTAATTTTCTTTATAAAAGTTTAGTGATCATTTCTAAATCTTGAAACTGTTTTGAAGAAGGAAAAAACTTTAGAGAAATTTTTTAAATCTCTAGTATGATTTTAAGAGACCCACTAAAACCTCCACTTGCAAAATTGATGTAACAAGTTGTAAAGCAGAAGAGAACTTGCTATTTTGATGCATTAGTGTTAATATTTGTAACTGAATGCATATGTGTAAAATTCATTCGCCTTTTTGAAATTCTGTTCGGCACCTCACCTTCTATTGTATTTTGGGTGATGAACGCTGTTATGTATGACTGTTAATGATTTACTTTTCAAGTCCCTCCAAGCTCTCCAAAACATCCAGGATGCAGTCTAGCGGTGTACCAGACCACTCCGCTGTTAAGGTGGCTGGAAGAAAAGCCTGGATCCACCTCCCACACATCAAGGTGATGGCTCCTCTTGAGCCACCAGACCTATGACTTACAACTGAAGATTAAGAGACTGTCCTGACACTCCTGTTCCTGGCATTCCTGCCTTTGGCTGGTTCCAACTCCTATGCTCCCACCTTGTACTCTTACTAAGACAATTGATGGGATTCTGCTAGCAAAGAATGTGATTCATGGCCAGCCCACCCTTTTTATTTGATCACTGTGCCCCAGATTCATGTTGTTTCCCTATACAGGCATGCATTCTGTGGGGACCAATGATGCTGCTTGTGGAGACCTGGGCAGAAAAGCAGCCTTTGGTCAACCCACTCGTATGTCTGCCGAGTGTGGCGGACAGGGAAATATCGCTGTGCCAGTTGGGATTGTGTAACGATTTCTGACTGGGTATTCAGTGGCAGCCATGACCACCATATTTCATTTCAATGCAATATCCTTAAGTCATGTAACACAGTAGTCATCAGGGTTTTGGATTAGACCAAACAGTATTGGAAAACTATGACACCTTGGGGAATCAGGCTTTATGTCACAGGAAGGGACCCTGGGGCCTTGTTCACTATTCAATGCACTCCAGTGCCAAGGGATCTTACTCCCACTGGTCCCAACCCAGTCCTCAACCCACCTCCTGGTGGCAATCTAACCCTGAATGGCCCCCTTGTTTCACCCATTACCATCACCCCTGCAAACTCGGGCAGCACTTTGGTACACCCCAAGTTCCTCAAACCCGAGCTTAACTTCTGACTGTTTGTATGCAAGAACACCTTTTTGCTGGCAGCCCCCATTTTAGTCCCTATCCTAGTTGGCCTTGGTATGGCAGTTTCGGCACCAGTGGGTACCACAGCCCTAGTGCAAGAGAACAGTACCCTGGACTCAGTAGAGTCCAAGTTTCAACTATGAACCAGAAAAAGGGGGGAGTGAAGTGCCCATCAGAAATTATACACCAAAGCCCCCTAAACCTGACAGAAGGGGCCCCTACCAGGGTCCCTGGAAATCACCTAATAGGCCACAACAGAGAAGGAACTTTTCACCTGTGTTGCTAGAAAACATACCCCAGATCCAGGTCTGTTTATGTTTGTATCCAGGGCTTTGCTAGGTAATCAAGGCTTCACTAGTAATGGCATTAACAGCATTACACCCCCTTTGGAACCACACTCTGTTGTTAGTAACACCTAACTTTATATAAGTGTATCTTACAGAACACTCGGGGCTGTCTTCCTTACTGGGGAGGCAGTCACCAGCTGGTTAATTAACACTTCTATCAAATTATAATTGGCTGGGCTGTCATGTCCACTTCAGAACCATCTCAAAAAGTTCAGAGTCAGACCAATTCTAATATAAGTATAGGTATTTATTGAGATTGATGCCTCTCATGAAGTGGGCTAAATTCCAAGAGAAACCAGCAACTTTAGAGAAAGCAAGATAGATTTTTATAGGGTAAAGATGCAATTACACAGCATAAAATTACATAGAATAGAGGAATATCATTAATATTAAAAAGGCAGAAGGAGTTTATTAAGGGATTACATAATGAAGAAGGGGTTCCATCTATGGTTTGGTGGCTAAAATTCTGGTCATTCTGCCTCCAACTGGCTAGCTATTGTGGTTCTGTCTTGGGCTAGATGGATGATATGATTGTGATAGGATATAATAACACACCTGTTTCTGTGGGAATGGGTCTAGGGGCAGTGACCAGGTAGAGGCAGTAGCTAGGTTCCCATCATATAGACACACCTGCTGTTTCTGTGGGAACTAAGATTTCAGGGACACACCTGTTATTCCAGGAGCAGTGAGGCATATACAAAGAATTTAGGACATGGGGGGGGGGGGGCTGTGGCTAGGTAGATGCAGTGGGCCTGCTGCTCAGTAGGGCCAGGCCTATAATGAAATTTGAATATTAGGGCTGGGGGCAGCTTTATAAGGATTCCATCATTGCTGCTTTGAACTCTGGCTCAGATGTGATCCATTCTGTTATCTTTTAGTTCTAAACTAATTAAGCACTGAGTCACAAGGGTTGTGATACCTTCTGGCTCTGAGCATATTAGTCAAAAGAGTATATACATACATATATATATATATATATATATATATATGTGTGTGTGTGTGTGTGTGTGTGTGTGTGTGTGTGTGTGTGTGTGTGTGTGTGTATACACACACACACATATATATTCCAAGCTGAGATTTTGCTTTGCGGTTCACTTATGAGAAGGACCTTTTAAATCCCTGGACAGGTCTCTGTATAGGCATTTCTTCTTTTTTGACTTTTTTTTGGAGGGGGGGAAGTCAGGGCAACTGGGGTTAAGTGACTTGCCCAAGGCCACATGGCTAGTGAGTGTTAAGTATCTGATACTAGATATGAACTCAGGTCCTCCTGACTCCAGGGCTGGTGCTTTATTCACTGCATCACCTAGCTGCCCCTATGAGTAGCCATTTCTCAAGAGCCCCCCGACTGCTCAGGGGTTTGCACTCTTCTGATCTGATAGTGTATGTAGGTGGTTGTATCACTTTGTTCAGAGAGCAGGAGGCCTGTCTGTTAAATCTCTGTGCTAATTTCTCTGTTTGTATTTTCTGCTAATCTCTGTGAATTAAAGTAAGATTGTTGACCCTGTTAAAAGTTGTCTTTTCTTTAGCAAAGCATATCAAAGAACCTGTGCTAGCCCGCAATCCTGGGCATGCTAATACAGGTACCTAAGAAAAAATTCTAAAAAATGAAGGAAAATGATTCAACACTTGATGAGACAGAGAACCCTGTGGCATAAGAATTATGAGAGAACGGGCAGCCAGGTGGTGCAGTTGAGTATGAGTGCCAGCCCTGGAGTCAGGAGACCAGGGATCGGTTCCGACCTCAGATACTTAGCACCCACACAAAATAACTTGCTGTGTAACCTTAAGCAAGTTATTTAACCCTAATTGCTGTAAAAAAATTATGAGAGAAGAATTTATGTCCTGTATAGGAGAAATAAGGAACAGAATACAGAAAACTTGAATCTATAATAGAAAGCCTCATAAAAGAAACAAAAGACAGAATAATAGATTGGGAATTCAAATATAGAAGTGATGGAAAACCTTCAAAAAGAGAAGCAAAAAATGACAGGTTTAAAATATGCTTACTATGCAAGAAGAACATATAGATCTCAAAGACAGTATACATAGACAAAGATCATAGATCTCCCAGAAAAACATGACAGGAAAAACATACTTTAACACCATAATGAAGAGAATAATAATCTAATCAGTCAGTCTTGCTTGTAGCTGTTGTGATGCCCTAGGGGGTCTCCTGTTAATGGTGAGTTATTCTTGCAAATATATATTACTAATTTTTTTGAAAATATTTTTATATTCATAGGATATATATCCTATGAAATTTGTTCCAAGACATAACAAGTTTTGGAAGCAAAATCAATACTTAAACTGGCAAATTTAACATGTAGTTCTACATAGGGTAATTATCATTGCTAGCAGATTTGAATATCAATTAAAAAGTTAATTGAGTTACATCATTTGAATGCTAGTCCATAATGTTTCTTGGTGTTTCACAGTTTTTGAATATTTGCTATAGGTCACACATCTTTGCAAATACTACTAAACTTAGTTTTTCTCATTTATTAGCATTTTTTAGATATCCATAATAATGAATAAAGAATATGAAGAATATTGGAAGTACTTTAAAAAAGATAAAGACACCAGCTAGATTCTTGCCAGTTATGTTTTAAATTGCTGCTAAAGTGTCATTTTCCTCACCATTCCTTCTTCTCTAGCTTTTCCAGGCTGTTTTTCTTTTTTTATTTCTTCCAGTTACTCATGAAATCTCTGTGGCCAGGACAATTTTTTTCCTGGGGATTTATCTGGACTTATGTGGTGCTGTCTTACTTGGGGTTTATCCTTGGGCATCTCTCTAACCAAATTATTCTAGGATCAGAATCAAGGTTCTGTTTTACTCACTATGCATCAGCTCATAGAAGTTTTGCAATGCTTCCCTGAATTATTCACAGTAATAATTTTTATGGTGTATTGGCATTACATCACATTCATGTCTATACTTCCCATTCCCATTTTCTAGTCAGTGAAACTTTCCTTGATTTCTAATCCTCTCCTACCACAGACAAAAAAAAATGCTTCTGTGAATATTTTGGTGTATATATAACCATTCTTTATTTGATGTTTTTATGGTGCAAGCCTAGCACTGGGACTTTTATGTCAAAGGATATGAGCATTGTAGATTACTAAAATGTAATTCCAAATTGATTTTATAAGATGGTTGAGCTAATTTGCATCTCTATCAGTAGGACTTTTGGCAGCCCTTCCCAACATTGACTCTTTCTAATTTTTGTCATCTTTGTTACTTTGTGTGGTATGAGTTGAAATCTCAGAATTGTTTCAACTTCCATTTTTCTTATTATTACTGATTAATAACAATCTTCTCTTTGGTTGTAAATAGATTGCACTTTTCCCAATGCAAAATCTTTTTTAAATATCTTTTGAATATTTATTCACTGGGGAATGATTGGGGTTATTTTTAGTCTTCTACATTTGTGTTAGCTCCTTATTTCTTTTGGATATCAGTCCCTCATCAGAGACTTCTCCCCAAATTTACAGCTTTCAAGATTGATTTTGTTCATGCAAAAGTTCTTCACATTCATGTGAATGAGATTATTAAGAATATTCTGGGAAGATGTTGTAGTCAGAAAATTCCAAACTCTTAAGATTTTCCTCCACAAAAGAGATAAAACACTACCTCAGAGCATATAGAGTGGTTAAAAATAAGAGAAGGGACAGAACAGAGGTCCTCTTGGGACAATCAGAAAAGATCTGAAGAAAAATACTGCAATGAGGCTTGGTCCCTGTGAAGAGTAACAACTCCAAGGTAGGTCCTGTATCCACTTGAACAAATGGAAAGCCCTGGGGTTAGCTGTTTTGGGAGGCTACCTCAGCCCCAGTCACAGGAAGTTTTTATGCCCCATCCCCCTGGACAATGAGGGGAGTTGGGTATCTGAGCTGGGGAAGATCAAGGGAGCATCTGCTGACATGAAATGTCAGACCCAGCTGCGTTGCACATGACTGAGGGAAAGAAGGAGCCAGCACATGCCTGTTGAGTGCAGAAAGCATAGGGCAGGGACTGACTGTGGGAACTTACAGGAGACAGAAAGTCTTGATTTGGGTTCAAGGTCAGAGGGGAGCACTTAAGGAGGATCTGAGATAAAAGCACCATCTTAATTACCTCAGGACTAGAGGTGATTACAAAAATTAAGCTATTAAAAATGCACAGGCAAAGGAGAAAGAATCCAACTATAGAGAGTAGAAGACCAGGGTTCATCTTCAGAGGAGAATAATAAAGCAAAGAAACCCTCTTCTACCCCCAAAGAGTAATGTCAAATGATTACCTTCCAAAATAAATTCATAGAACTTAAAAGATTTTAAAAATCAAATGAGAAATATTGAGGAAAAACTTTAAAAAAAAAAAAAGAACAGTTCAAGAAAAACAAGAAGATTGTGAAAATAAAGTCAACCAATTATAAAAGAAGATCCAGAATCTTAAAGAAGAAAATGGCTCTTTGAAAAATAGAATTGGGCAAGGGGAAACCAATGAAGTTATAAGAGATCAAGACATAATAAAACAAAGTATATGGAATGAAAAAATAGAAGAGAATGAGAAACATCTCATAAGAAAAACAATTGATCTGGGGATCAGATCAATAAGAGAAGACATAAGGATAATTGGACTACCTGAAAGTTATGATCAAAGAATCCTCATACAATAATACAAGAAATAAAGTTATCCTGAAGCATTAGAAAAAGAGGGGAAAGTAGAAATAGAAAAAAATCCACAAATCTCCACATAAAAGAGATCCTATGAGGAAAACCCACAGGGATATTATAATCAAATTCTAAAACCCTCATCTCAAAGATAAGATATTATGAACAACAAGAAAAAAAATCAATTCACATATGGCAGTGCCACAATTAGAACCATAGAAGATCTAGCAGTGGCAACACCAAAAGACTGCAGGTCTTGGAACACTACATATTGAAGAACAAAAGAACTTGGGCTCTTGCTGAAAATATTATACCCAGTAAAGCTAAGCATAATTCTGAATGAAAAAAAAACCTGAAATTTAATGAATTGTCATACTTTGAGGACTTTGTTTAAAGAAACAAATACCTGAACTTATAAGATTTGACATACAAGAGCCAAGAGAAACGTAAGGTACATACCAAAAACAATATACAAAGGGAACCAATAAGGAAAGATTTTTTTGTCTTTTATGTGTGTAAAATATAAAACATATGTCTAAGATTGTTATTAGTAATTCGGTGAATGGAGCAAACCTGATAATAATATGACTTCAAAAAGTGAAAGTGTTCAGGATCAGCTAGAAAGAGTAATTATACAAATGAATCATGAGAGGAAGAACTGATAGGGGAGAAATGAGAATGGGGAGGAGGGCTGTTAGTTCTGGAAACCTACTTTCATCTGGAATGGGTTCAAGAGGGAACAATATGTATACATATAGAAAGTATAAAAGTCTTAATTTAGAATTTCTACATTTAAAAAGAAATAAAATGCTAAGGGGTTAGGGAGGAGGAGAGGATAAGGGAGGAATCTTTAGAGGGGTGGGTGAGTGAATAGGTTAAAGGGAGATATAGAAGGGTGTTTAGAATGGGAGGACAAGATAGGAATCCTTGGGAGGATAAGGGACGAATCACTGGAGGCAGCAGTACCTTTTGGAGGGCAAGGTAGTGAGTTGAAGTAAAGTGGAGGAGTCAGGATGGATAGGAAATAGATATGCACAAACATAAAAATGAATATTAGAAGTGGAATGTCTTAGAGAAAATATATGTTTGTTTATATGTGTGTATCTATATCTAAATATATCCATCCATAATTGTAGTCTGAGGGGGGGAAAGGAGAAAAAGAACAAAGCAAAAAGTGTACAAAAGAGGGCAAAAGAAAACCTACAAGGAAGCAAAGAAAAAATGGATGGCTTTCAACACAATGCATAGTTTTTAATATATAGGCTTTCTTGAAATGGATATTTGTTGCTATATATTCTGAACCTTCTCATGCTCTGCTGTGCACATGACATTTTTTTCTTTTCTAATTTTATATTTAGGAGGCAGCTAAGGGACAGAGTCAGGAGGACCTGAGTTTAAATTCAGCCTCAGATACTTAACACAAAAACTATCTGTGTGACCTTGGACAAGTCACTTAACCCCAATTGCCCTCCAAAAAGCAAAAAATAAATAATAAATAATTTTATATTTAAATTTTAATATTTGAGTTTATAATGTTTCTCTTTCTTTACTTATTATGTATTTAAATTTTAGTATTAAAGTTTAAAATAAAATTTTTAAAAAGAAATGACTGATTTTATGTTTTATGATTATTTTGATCTCTTATTTGATTTTAAATTCTTTTCATAGTTATAGATATGAAAGTTACCTGATCCTTCTCTCTACAAATTTAGTTTTGATATAACTTTTGACATTCAGATGGTGTTACCATTTTAGCTTATTATGGCATATATTGGAGTTTCACTGATTTGCCTTTCTATATCTAACTATACATACATATGTATATTTTACCAATACCAAACCATTTGTTGGAAAATTCTATTTCTTCTTCATTCCAAATTTGCATTATTATTTCTCTCCAGATTGTAGACATGTTGTCCATTCAAATAAAGTTTTCTTTTATTTTGTCTAGTTTTCTAAAGTATCTATCAGTTTGATGGTTTTAATGGTATAGTACCAAATACATAAATTAGTGTGAACATATCTGTTTTTTTACTACATTGACATAATCTACCTATGAACAAAGGATTGAAATAATTCCTTATTTCTATAAATGAATGAATAAAAAAGTATTTATTAAGTATATACTATATGTCAAAGAGCATTCTAAGTGCTAGGGACACAGATAATAAAGGGAGATAGTCCATGACCACAAGGAGCTCACATTGGAGGAGATGACAATAAGCTGTAAGCATGAACTTAATGCTAGGCCTGATCTGCTGGAAGACAATTTTTTTTGAGATGCAGAGAGAAGATGAAATTTAAGATGACAAATTAGTATGTTCATTATTTAAGGTTCTGATATTTAAGATATCCCAGAAAAGTTTAATAACAGTGATGTTTATGACTTAATAATAAAGTAGCTATAGCTTTTAAAAAGTTTTTTGGCCAATGAACCATTGAGTGTTTTATGTGTGTTAAACATTTCTTTTCTGTTTGAATGAAATAAATAGCTGTCCTATATATGCTCTACAATTTACCTTGGTCACCTTCTTTCTTTACCCTTTTAGAAGGCCTTAAAACCGAGACAAATTTCAACTTTAAGTGACTCTTCCTTGGTCTCTGGGGTTGAGGCTTAAAGAGACAGTGAATACAAGAAAATAGGCTAAACTTTCCATTTAAAGATCAGATTACTGGTCAAGATGCTGGAGTAGAAGCAGGACCTCCCCGCTGCTCAGGCTTCCACCTTCCCCAATCCATGTAAAAAGGGGACTCTGAACAGACTTTGGAGCTGCAGAATCCACAAAATGCCACAGAGAAACTAAGCTCCTGCTGAGGATAGCCCAGGCAGGCCGGCAGGAATAAGCCAGCACAGTGCTCTAGGAGCCAAGCCCAGCCCCAAGCAGAGGCTTTAGCCCCAGGGCAGGCCTGACCAGCCGCCGGCCAGAGGGACTCCAGATCACCTGCAGCTGTGGCCATTTCCAGATTTATCAACACATAGATGCGAAGGACAAAGTGAGAGTTCAGTGCAGTCTGGACTTTGGGACCCAGTCAGTGGGAGTGCATGGCTTTTGCCCCTGGGGCAAGAAGCTGCTGAGACACAGGCACAGCCAGCCAGCACCACATGGCAGCTTCAGCTCCTGGCCTGCAGAGTGTAGGGGGACCAAGCACCAGTCTGAGGGGTAATCGCTCTTGCTTTAACCTGCTTGGATCTGGATTGCAGTCTAGGGTGGAGGTCCTGGGATGTGTCCAGCTTGCCAGAGCATGTGGAGACCTCAGAGAGGGCACCAATCTAATACCTCCAGCAGCTGAGAAAACCCCAGCATTTGGGATGAAAGCTCCCCTGTCTGGTGGCAGAGTCCTACTGTGGCAAAAAGCCCAGGGGTCAAGTGACTGAGGGGTGACATGACCAGGCAAAGGAAACAAAGCACACAGAAGATTCCAACATTACACTCCTCTTTTGGGGACAATAAGGAGCAAAGCATGGAACAGGAGGAAGACAGTGAAGTCAGAACTCCTGCACCAAAAGCTTCAAAGGAAAATAAAAGCTGGTTATAGGCTATAGAGGACCTTAAGAAGCAGATAAGAGAAGTGGAGGAAAAATTGGGAAGAGAAATGAGAACAAAGCAAGGAGATTACGAAGTGAGAGTCAACAGCCTGACTGAGGAAAATCATACCTTAAAAAATAGACCAACTCAAAAGGCATAAGAGGCTCAAAAAGGCAATGAGGAGAAGAATGCCTTAAAAAACAGAATTTGCCAGATGGAAAAAGAATCTCAAAAGCTCACTGAGGAGAATCATTGCTTCAGAATTAGATTGGAGCAAATGGAAGCTAATGACTTTATGAGAAATCAAGATGCTGTTAAACAGATCCAGACAAAGAAGGCAATGTGAAATATCTCATGGGAAAAACCACTGACCTGGAAAATAGATCCAGGAGAGATAATTTTAAAATTATTGGACTACCTGAAAGCCATGATCAAAGTAAGAACCTAGAAATCATCCTGCAGGAAGTTCTCAAAGAAAACTGCCCTGATGTTTTAGAACCAGAGGGCAAAATAGAGGTTGAAAGAATCCACTGATCACCTCCTGAAAATGATCCCAAAAAAGAACTAGAAATATTATAGTCAGGTTCCTGAATTCCCAGATCAAGGAGGGAATGTTACAAGCAGCCAGGAAGAAAGGTAAACAGGGAAAAGAAATCATAAGGAACTTATCAAAGTTGAACTATTAATATTCCTACATGGAAAAACAATAATTGTAACTTATGAAACTTTTCTCAGTAGTTAAAGGGAATAGAAATATATATATATATATGGATATATGGGCATATGAGTACATATGTGAATGTGTGTACATATGTTTACAGGTATACATAGATAGAGGGCACAGGACCAATTTTACAGGAAGGGATGATACTTAAAAGGAGAAATTAAGAGGTGAGAGAGGAATATAATGAGAGGAGATGGGGAGAGACAGAATGGGGTAAACTATCTCATATAGAAGAGGCAAGGGAAAATGGTTACAATGGAGGAGAAGAATAGGAAGGCAAAAGGGAATGGGTCAACCTTATTCCCATTGAATTTGGCTTGAGGAGGGACTGAAATACACACTAAATAGGGTATCTCACCCTCCAGGAGAGTATGGGGGGGATGGGGATGAGAGAGGGGATGATGGAAGGGAAGGCAGGCTGGGAGGTAGGGAAGTTGGAAGCACCCACTTTTGAAAAGGGACGGGATCAAAGTATAGAATAGAACAAGTAGGAAGTGGGATAGGAGGAAGGGAAATATAATCAGTGTTTTACAATATATCTACTATGTTATTGTTTTGCATTAGCCACACATATACAACCTATACTGAACTGCTTATCTTCCCAGTATGGGTGGGTGACAAGGGAGGAAGGGAATGAATCTGGAATTCAAAGTTTTAAAATCAAATACTCAAATATATATACTATTATTAATACTACTTTACATGTAATTGGGAAATAAGATATACAGGCACTGGGGTATAGAGGTCCACTGGAAAAGTCAAAAGGGGTATGGGAGAAAATATGGGAGAGAGCAGAGTGGAGGAGGGGATATCTTGTGGGACTGCTATTTTGGGGCAGTGGGTTGTGGAAAAACGGGGAGAAATTTTGTAACTCAAAATCTGGTGGAAATGAATGATGTAAATCAGAAGTTAATAAAGCATTTGAAAAAATTAAAAAAATAAAAATAAAGATCAGATTATTCCAGGATCAAATCTGACTTTCATGTGCTTTTTTCAGACAATAAGAACTGTTCATGGAAGAAGGAAACAGTGATTGAGTACCCTATCTCGCTAAGCCTAGAGCAGTTGTTTTTGTGTGTACTTCTGCCTTTCAAGGAATACCCCTAGAATGCACATGCATATATCTAAGGAATGAAGATAGGGTAACTATACCATTCCAAGCATAGGTATCAATGTGAGTTAAATAGACAAGAGAAATATGTGTATTGGAGGATAGAAAATAGTGGGGGTTTTGTGGGGGGCAGAGTTTGTTTCATTTAGAATTTAGAATGAAATAAGTTTGGAAAATGGGGTGGAAATCGATTGTTTAAGCTTTGAATGCCAGACTAAGGAGTATACTTTTGTCAGGATGCAATGTGTGTCATTGAAGATTTTTTGTGTGGAAGAATGGTATGACAAGTTCTCCATGTATGAAAAATTATTTTCAATAGTAAGAAGAATAGATTAGAGAGGAGAAAGTGAAGACACGGAATAAATGTGGATTAGAACTGATTCCTGGTCAACTTTTTGATGAGAGACAAGATCATATTCTATGATTTATGGTAAAAAA
Source organism: Petaurus breviceps papuanus (assembly GCF_028583685.1). Classification (NCBI taxonomy): domain Eukaryota; kingdom Metazoa; phylum Chordata; class Mammalia; order Diprotodontia; family Petauridae; genus Petaurus; species Petaurus breviceps. Next base: position 411,505 of record NW_027186073.1, on the reverse strand, counting down.
TTTATTGCCATTCTCCTAGCCTTAAAGTTTTTTTTTCTCTTGATCTCCATGCTCTGTGATCAGTTTGTTAACATTTATAGGCACCTACTAATGCATTCCATCAGGAGCAATGTAATATGCCTGTAAGATCTCAAGGGTAGAATATCTGAGTTCTTGGATAGTGCTTCACCAGGGCTCTTTGGTCTTCTGTAAAATTTATGTACTTCCACTGTCACAAATTACTTTACCAAGCAGTAAATAAAGAAATATTTAGTGAGCAACTACTTTGTGTAAGGCATTATAACCAATGCTGTAGAAGATAGACAAAGTATGTGTCATGGCTCCTTAATCAACAAGAATTTGTTAAGCACCTACTATGTGCCAGATTCTGCAGATATAAATACAAAGAAAGAAACACTACACACATTACTCACAATGAGCTTAAATTCCTGACCTCAAGGAACTTGCAAACTAGTATGTGCAGATAAGTACATGTCTCAGTGTAAAGAAAAATTTCCTACTACTGAAAACTGTTAGAAAGTGCAGTGGCTCTTCTTCACAATAAGTGATGCCCCCCATTACTACAGGGCTTCAATTAGTAACCGGGTAAACTTGAGCCAGAGATGTTGTAGAAAAGGTTTGTGGGGGTTGGATATGGATTTCTGAGGGCCTTATAAAGTTTGTGATTCTTTGATAGGAATCAATTATCAATAATCAAAGATCAATTAGATAGGCATTGATCAATGCTATTTGTTCAGCTTAGTAGGCAATTGAATTTATGTTAGGAAACGGGATAGAAATGAGCACAAATGCCTCTTCTTGTAGAAAAAGGATTAAAACTGGTTAAACTAATAAGCATGGAGAAGAAGGGCTGCTTAGACTGGAGCCCAGAGACACTCTACCTAAGAACCCTGGGACAGAGAGTTATAGAGCTGCCTACCAAATTTGGCTTTCATCGATGAATTCTCAAGAGTGTCTCTCCTCAGCTCACATTATGACTCCTTTAGGTAACGTGGGGTGGGTAGTGAGATGTGAGGCACTTACTGCATCATATGCCTCATTGTTGTGTCCCTGACCTGTTTCTAAGGCTATCTTTGCATCTTCCGGTCTCTGTGGGCACTGGCCCCAAGGTTGCCTGTTAAAAGTATTTTGCCCAAGTTGATTATGTTGTAGATTCATTAGTGACTTTTAAACCAAAGCCCTCAAGGGCCCAATTGTTTTTGTATTCAGTAGGTCCCCATGCAATATTTATCATAGATAAAATATAATGCCATAGTGCATAATTTGGAGGGAAACCTGTCTTCCTGCAACAACCCATCAGATCTGCTCTTCTGAAATTGAGGCAGGTCTTGATATTCCTGATCTCTTCACCATGCTCCTTCCTTGCCTTTAGCTCCACAGGGCCTTACATTTTCATAGTAGGAAGGTACCTTAGAAATCAAATTGTCCAGTCCCCTCATATTTCAGATTCAGAAACAGAGGCTTGCAAAGTTTAAGTTTGTGTACTCAGGGTGACATAAGTGGTTAGTAGTTGAGAAACAACTGGAACCCAGGTATTCTGAAATCTGATCTTAGTACATAAAAGATTTAGAGCTGGAGGATATCTTGGAATTACCTATCTTGTCAAATCCTTCACTTTTTCTCGATGAAAAAGCTGAGGCCCATTGGAGGGGAAGTGATGGGGCAAAAGTCACAAAGGCCATAAGCAAGAGAATCAGAATTCAAATTCTTGTCTTTTGACTCTGAGTTCAGAGATCTTCACATTTTAGCAAACTTCCTTCATTAGCACATTGTGCTTAAATTAGACTAGGGATCTTTGATGTTAAATTACTCAGTGACAACATGATGCATTGTGAGAAAAGTAAGTATGAAAATCATTGGTATGTTACTTTTTTTCCTTTGTATGAATGAAATGTTGCAATCATTTCCACTGAATTGGAATAAGGGGAGCAGACCTGGTGGTTTAGCAAATCTCTGATTTAGATAATTACTGAGAATGGGAGGGATTCTACATCCCTTCAGTGATGTAACTTTTTTCTGTGTCCTATATCTTTTGTTTTGTTTTTGTTTTTGCAGGGGGGGAGGTAAAGCAATTGGGGTTAAGTGACTTGCCCAAGGTCACACAGCTAGTTAAGTATCAAGTGTCTGCAGCCGTATATGAACTCAGGTCCTCCTGACTTCAGGTCCAGTGTTCTATTCACTGTGCCACCTAGCTGCCCCATCCAATGTCTTTTGAGTTCCAGTCTTTGAAGCAATGTTATTTCTTGAACTTTATTTGTGAAAGAATTATGTGGCTTTCTAGCTGACACAATTGCTCATCAAAACAGGTTTTGCTGGATTAAATTTATTTTTTGACAGTTTTTTTAAGGCTGGTATAGAGCAGGGGAATGCCATAGTCATAGCCCAGCTGCATTTCAGTAAGATATTTGGCAAAATTCCTTGTGAGCAGAAGTTTATGAATAAAATAGAGGAATTTAAACCAGATGAAAAGTTCATTTAGATGCATTCAGGACTAATGGAATGTCCAAAACCAAATAATAGTCATTAATGGCTTGATGTCTACTTGAAGCACTTGAGTGCCCCGAGGAACACTCCTTATAATTGTTATCACAATATATTAATATCATTAATAGTAACATTAAATTATTATTAGTAAGCAATTGTAATGTAATAGTTATTACATGGCTATTGCAATGATTTGGATGCAAGCATAGTTGGTATGCTTGTCACATTGGCAGAAGATACAAAACTAAGAACATTAAGTTAACTGAGAGAACTCAGGTAACTGAGTATGGTTCCAAAGACATCTCATGAGGCTAGAATCCTCATCAAAATGTAATGCTATGAAAATAAAAAGCATCAAAATACCAAGTCCTGTGTTTAGATTAAAAAGTAATCAGAACTACAGATGGGAAATGTGGAAGATGATAAAATAACTATTCCTTTCTTGGGAGGAGAGGATTACCTGTGGGTTTTTCTGGACTTGAAACTTGATATAACTTACAAGTGATGTTAGGGAGCAGCTAGTGCAGTGAATAGAGCATCAGCCCTGAAATCAGGAGGACCTAATTCAAATTTGGCCTCCAGACACTTAACACTTACTGGCCATGCAACCATGGGCAAATCACTTACTCCAATTGCCTTGCCTCCCCCCTTCCAAAAGAAAAATTTTTCAAAAGTGAGAGGTTAGCCAAAAATGTTAATGTTATCCTAGTCCTCATAGAAAGGCAAAGTATCCAAAAAGAGATAAATGAGAGTTCCACTGTATTCTTCCCTGGCAAATCCACATTTATAATATTTTGCCCAATTCTGTATTTTGTATTTTAGGAACCTTGACAAACTGAAGCACATCCACAGGGGTGTGAGCATGATTATAAGAGGCCTGGAGTACATGCCACATGAGAATTGGTAGAAAGAATTAGGCATGCTTAGTTTGGAGAAAAGAATAGTTAAGGGTGATATAATATCTGTCGTCAATTATCTGAAGTATTTGATGGATTGTCATGTGGAAGAGAGATAGCCTTCTTCATAAATTAACCCAAAGACAAAAATATAATTAATGGATAGAAATTGCCAGGAGACATTTAGCCTTGATATAAAGGGGAAAAAAACTTTCAAGTGGATTGAAGGATTCCCAAAGTGGAAAGAATGGGCTGTGTCAAGAAGTAGTGAGGAAGTGAGTGCTTCAGGTAGAGACTGGTGACCATGTACTGGGGAAGCTAAAAAGGGGAATCTTGCTCAAGCAGATGACTTCTGAATTCCTTTCCAGCCTTTAGATTCTGTGAATTTTTTTGGCTTTTTTGACTTGCCCAAGATCACACAGGTAGTAAATGTTAAGTGTCTGAGGCTGGATTTGAGATCAGATCCCCCTGACTCCAGGACCAGTGCTCTATTCTCTGTGCCACCTAGCTGTCACAGACTATGTCATTCTTCTTCACTATATGGAGCCTAAAGCCTCACTTTTATTTATAACTCCTTTGAGTAGAAAATTTTCCTCTCTGAGAAGTCCCTGAAAAAGTTAACTCAGTAAGGATTGGTCATTCATGCTTAAGAATATTAATTTGTCAGATGCTTTCTAGCACATATTGGGGTATTGAGGAAATGAGTTTGGATGAGAAAAAAAGGAAAAGATAACTTGTGAATGTGTTTAGAATAAATACAAGTGAACATGTTCTGAATAAGTTCATGCTTAAAATTTGAGTGAATATGGTCTGAATACATACATGCTTTCAGCAAAGTCATATTCAAACCATATTTTCTTTTCTTGAAATCAGAACCATCTTCCTCCCTCCCATCTGGGTAGGACTCTGACTTAGGGCTGAGAGACATGCCGCTGAATAAGTTTATGGGAATTGGACACAGGAAGGGGAAGGATGGTGGCACCAGAGGTCACTTTTTGACTACTTCACTATTTTGTCATATTTTCATCTCACCACTGATCCAATAAACATAGGTCAGTATTCCTTGTTGTGGTGTCTGTCAATATTGTTTTATAAAAATTAGACATATAATGGGAGCTGATAATAACCTTCTTAGTGAGAAGAGCCCTACTTCTCCAGACTTCAGAGAAATGCTTCTCAGATCTTTTTTTGTGGGGAATATTTTAAGGTAACCAAGTAAAAACCTCTAGTAAACTAATTGCCGTCTCCTGGGAAAGACTTTTCCCACTCAGTTCTGCAGGAAAACCAGGAGCCCTGGAGATACTGTGCAGGTGGAAAGCATTTGAGGAGCTGCCAATGTAATTAATTAGTGGTTTTTGAGGAGCTACTTTCCACCAAGTGGTGCCCCCCAGATATGGGATAGGAGGACAGGAATAATTCATAAAGCTCTGTGGCCTCAGTAAGAGTCAAATTATTTAAAGCTCAATTTTATACTAGCCCAAAGGGTGCTATTTGAAATGTGCTGGGTATTGCCCATAGCTGAGTTTTCTCTCAGAACTCTGAAATCTCCCCTCATTCATTCCCCTGTTAAAGTGAAAATTCCACTCCCTTTAACCATTACCATTAACCTTAATACCTAAATGTGAATTGAATTGATTTATCAGAACTTAACCAATAAGATAGATAACTGAGAGCTCCCCCCCCCAACCTCTCCCACCCCACCTCCCCAGGACAATCACATGAAATGTTAGTTGAGTTTTGAGAAAAGAGATTGTGATGAACTGGAGAAGGAAATGGCAAGCCATCTCACTGTATTTGCCAAGAAAACCCCAAATGGGGTCACAAAGCATTGGACATGACTGAAACAATTAAACAACAACAAATAGGATGTTCATTTCAAAATGTTCAATAGGCAACTGGTGATGGAGAACTAAAGTTCAGCAGAGAGAATACAGCTGAATATTCAGATCTGGGCCTTAACAGTACAGAAATGATAATTAAATTTACAGGAGCAGAAAAGGTCACAATGACATCCTGGATTAACATCATGTTCTATTAACAAATGATACACCATACTGTTAGATACAATAATTATGAGCATATATATTATAGAATCTACAGGGAACCATTCCAAGATGGCAGCCAAATCATTAAGTCCTAAAGAAAATAAACTTACATAGGTCAGGAAGTGTTTCAAAGAAGATGAAGAGGAGGGCAGAGACTGGGCTAAGACAGTATTTGCCAAATGTATCCCAAGGAATATGAATTCTGTCAGAAAATTATCTCTTATAAAAATACCAAATTTCTATAGCAATTTAAAGTGTGTTTAAAACTGTTCTCTCTGAAACACTATGGATGTGTTAAAATGCTTCTTTTGTAGAGGAAGGAACTGAAGCCTGAGGAGTTGGGTAATTTCTCCAAGATTACTCAACTAACAAAGTCCAGAGACAGGATTGGAACTCAGGTTTCTGGATTCCAAATCTAATATTCTATCCAATATATACTACTTACTAAATGCTGCTTTCAAATAGCAAATGTAAAATTTTGTTTGTATTAAGCATGTTTATGTATGTATGTTGTGCTGTGTGCATGCCTTTTTGTATAAGAAAGCTTTTTCCTTTTAATTTCTCCAAAACATTCCTAACCCTCTTTATCTCCTGTAGAAATGTATTGTCTTTTCAACCATTATTTATGCAATTTGTCAATATATCTCAAACCCTGAATATTCTATGGTCAAATTAGTTTGGGAAACATTAGGTTCAGAGTAAAACAAATGGGGAAGGCAATTATAATATGGGGTTGGGAATGTTTAGAGGGAGGGGAACTGCCCACAGACAGCCTGATGCAAGCGATGCAGAACTCTAATCCTGGAAAAGAGCAAGGATAAAACCCAGGTTCCCCAGCCCTTGGTACTTTAGCAGCATCTGTTAGCCCCTCAGGGAAGTAGGTGATTCTTTAGGGCAGTGGTTTTTAACTTGGGATTTCAGGGGACTCTTGAACTAGTTTTTAAAGTATTTTGCTATTTGAGTATAATTGGTTTTCTTTGTAATCTCTCTCTCACACATATTTGGTTTGTTTTTAAAAATATGACTGGATTCATTGCTTTCTTAGTACTGCCAAAGGGATAAATGACATAAAAAGAGTTAAGAAAACCTTATTTAGTGGAAGGGGAAGAGTGATTACTTCTAGCTTTATAATACCCCTGAAAGGGTCATAAGATCTGTAAACCTTAGTTCTGACCCAGGACTGTAGTCTAGCGTGATTTTGTCCTATAAAATGCCAACATAGACATGCCTACTTCGTGTGATTGATTAGATGATGTCCTATAAAGGAGCTATGTTCAAAAAATATTTGTTCATCTAGGTTTTACTTTACAATATTTTTTAAGTAATAGCATGTATATACAAATAAATATGTATATACTCTTAAAGATCCTTGCCTACATGAATACATTAAAATTTGTGTTATGTATTTATATTAAGTATATGAGTTTATATTACAGTTTTCTAATATACTAATATCTAATAATACCCACATGTATGTGTTATTGAAAGTTTATGTGTGGGTACAATATACACATACATATATAATTTATAAAACTCTATGCATACACACAATCTCATATATGCAGACATACACATATACAAAATACATGCATGCAGAAGAATTTTTTAATAGTTTAAGGACCAATATTATCTTAGTATTCTTTCTTTTCCAGTCTATGAAAAAATATAAATATAGGGAATGTGACTTATGTAGCTTTTGCTGTCAACTCTGTTTTGCTGATTTGTTTTATAATGTTATTCCTCTTGTCCAATCTCTGTCTTATGGGTACATGCAGATATGACTGAAGTCTGATATCAGGAATGAGAAACCATTCTGGGATAACATTATTCATCCTGCGAGGACTCACAGATGACCCACGCCTTCAGGTTCTTCTTTTTATTTTTCTGTTTCTCACCTACCTTTTGAGTATAATTGGAAACCTAACCATCATCACTCTCACATTGGTGGATCCTCGTCTTAAAACCCCCATGTATTTTTTCCTCCGGAATTTCTCCTTCTTAGAAGTCTCATTCACAACTGTCTGCATCCCCAGATTCCTCTACAGCATGTCAACTGGGGACAATACCGTGACTTATAATGCTTGTGCCACCCAGTTATTTTTTGTCATCCTCTTTGGGGCAGCAGAATTTTTTCTTCTCACTGCCATGTCCTATGACCGCTATGTGGCCATTTGCAAACCATTGCATTACACAACTATCATGAATAATAGAGTCTGTATTCAGCTTGTTGTTTGCTGTTGGGTGGCTGGACTGATGTTAATCCTCCCACCACTTAGCTTGGGCTTTCAGCTGGAATTTTGTGACTCCAATGTCATTGATCATTTTGGCTGTGATGCATCTCCCATCCTACAGATCACATGTTCAGACACACAATTAATAGAACAAATTGTTTTAGTCTTTGCTGTGTTGACACTCATGATCACCTTAGTATGTGTGATTCTGTCCTACGTATATATTGTCAGAACAATCTTGAGATTCCCCTCTGCCCAGCAAAGGAAAAAGGCCTTTTCCACTTGTTCCTCCCACATGATTGTTGTCTCCATCACCTATGGCAGCTGCATCTTCATCTACATCAAACCCTCTGCAAAGGAAGGGGTGGCTATAAATAAAGTGGTATCCGTGCTCACCACCTCAGTGGCCCCTGTTATGAACCCTTTCATTTATACCTTGAGAAACAAACAAGTGGTTCAAGCCTTTAAGGACACTCTCAAAAGGATTGCGCTTATCTCTAAGAAGTAAGATAGCACAGATCCAGAGATCTGCTTGCAAAAGATGAATGATGCCTAACTTATGGAATCACTGCATGTTATCTGGGAGACTCACCACCTCAGACCTCTATCTCTCAACTCCATAGTGTCCTCCCCTCCGCCTCAACTAATCAAAATACTACTCTCTCATTGTTTCATCCAGCCTCATCTGTGAATTTTATTATTAGGTCTACCTGAGAATGTATTTCCAGGGCATAGATGCAGGCATACAACCACAACCACATGACTTCACCTCCACTGTAAAAAAAAAAAAGGAGGATAAACTGAGTAAAAACTGTTTTTGCATCTCACTATTTTTCTTAGGTTGAAAGTTCCAAATGAGAAGAAATTATTTCTCATGTTCAAAATACTGCTATTTCTGGGTCTCACTCTTGTACTGTCAGTGGATGATGGTGAGCTATGAGGATCTCTGAAAATATCCCCCCATCAGTGCTACCCTATTCAATAGAACCAGATGTTATATACTTCCCCCCCCCCAACAAATATATGGTAATAAATAGACTAAGACAAAACTTTGATCTCATTACATTTTAAAAAATTCTGCCAAAACCTTTTGTTTGGAAGCGTAGAAACAATTCAAGCAGGATTTTGCATTCACAGAATTTATTTCTTGTTTTCAGAATCTTTTGTTTAATAGGAATGAGGACAGAGTAGTTGATGGAAGAATACAACTTAAGAGCCTCAGCTCTAAATCTACAATCTTATTCCTGCCATGGAGCCAGAGCAAGGAAAGGACAGCCTCTGTACCTCACTGATATCCAAGAAACCTTCCAGAGGAAGTTTCCTAGTACATTGGGTGGATACCATGTGGAATATTAATGGAAAGATATGAATGAATGCTACTCAGGACAACAGTGTATGGGTGGATTGTGATATGAATCATTGGGGTGTGTGTATGTGTGTAGGGTTAACCCTCATCAATTTAATCTTGGAATTAAACATTTTTAGCTGATTGAATTTTTTAATAAGCTATAATCTAATGCATTAATTATTTTTGGTCAACTATGCTTTCCTCCAAGTCAGACATAAAAGTTGGAACAGAACAGATTCAAGGTAAGGTTCTTGAGACTTTTCAGTAGCCCCTTTCCTCCAGGTATATGCCAACTCATTAATCCCTACTCTTTGGGTCAAACTAAATTCACCTAACTCTATATCTAGTCCACATCACTTCATCTCCTCTACAAGGGTATTATGGCACTTTGTCAAACATTCTACTAAAATCCAGTAAAGAGTATCTATAGCTATTTTGTGATTTAGCATTCTGACTACTTTGTGCAGTGGAAGGTTGACCAGGGAAACTTCTTGGCTAAACTCCTTGAGAGCACAGGCTTTTGTCAGAAAGGGGCAACTTCCACACAAGTGACCATGAGTTCTGGCTCAGTGCCGAAAGGTATAAGCTCAACAACTCATTATGAGGCCCTATGACTAGAGGTGGTGATTGTGGTTGTGGTGTTAGTTGTTATGAAGATGACTAGCAAATGTGAATTATGATGGTGGGCTTTTGTGCAGGCAACAACAGGAAGGGTTGTAGAAACACCCTCTTTCTTCTCATTGCTTTCCTTTTGGGACTGTTCACCATTGCTTTCTCTCTCTTGAACTTTCTGCTATTAGGAATGAGATTTCTCTTCTTATCTCTTCCCATCCCTACTCAACTAGCACATGTCAGTGGGAACATATGTTTGTCTAGGCAAGTTTGAATCCATCACTAAATTCTACTTTCTCTTTCCTTCCCTGAGCACCAATCATTGAGAATAGGACACTTTGAAGCTGAAAAGTAATTTAATGGATAAAGAAACAGTCTGAGTTACTTACATGTGTAAATACTTCTGTGAAACATCCAGCATTAAAAAGATTTAATAAGGAAATACTTCTCAGAGAATATGCCCATAGACATTATCATCTAGTAGCAGAAAGAAATGTAAAGAGATCTGTGCTAGAGATTTGGATTTTAAGAATTGCTTGGACAGTGATGATGTGGGTTGAAAGTAAAATATCTGTTTTTCAGTGCCACAAAGTTGTATTTACATTCTTTTGTGGGATATATGGAATATAATGGGGTTTTTCAGAAACATTACATGCTTTTTTGTAATTGCTATTGTCTATCTATGAGTTTTTGCAGCATGAGCATTTTCAGTGATGGAGGAAATAATAGCAGTCCTCTATCTGACTCTTATATGTACATGAAAGATCTTTTCTAAATTCCTTAAAAAGTAGAATTGGTTGAGCAGAAGGTAATGACTCCATGAGTCCTTGATATAGAGAGAAACAAACATAAGGGGGATTACTTGTGCATGCTGAGATCATTCAACATGAAAGCGTTCTGTTTTTCTGTGTTCTGTCACTACAGGAGTGGGCATAAACTCCTTTGGCTGACTGAACAGCCTGAACAGGATGCATCTTCAAAATGGGCCACACTGGAACAGTTTCTTTCATTCCTGTGCATTCTTTCCTCTACAATCCAGGGAGTGAAGATCACAATTCACCTACAGCATGCGTGCCATGAACTGAATTGGGAAGGGGAATACCCTCCTTCCCCTTCAGGTTCCTGAAGGAAATGACTTTGGGAAGAAGTTGATATGATGGAAGCCTCAGTTTCCATCACGTCACTATGCCCAATTTTGGGAAACTACTTCTTCAGTGAGATCTAGGTCTCTCTCTCTCTGGTTTTGTCTCTCTGTCTGTCTCTGTCACAATCACTCTCTCTTTATATTCCTCTATTTTTGATTAAGCTGGGTTGCCTAGCTTCCAAAGAAGTTAAGTCCTTCAGTCTGCATTGTCATATATATATATTCTCCTATGTATATTTTCTGTGATTTGTTTTCCTATCAACTTGGATAAATGGATTTCCTTGCTATTTACTATGTGTGTTCATTGTGGAAGTGATTGTTGGGAAAGAGGTCTGGCCTTGGATATGGAACTTGGTGTCCTTTTTTCCCATTAGTAAATAACAATCAGAAGTTTAGCTTGAACCCCCTCAAAATATGTCCTCAACTGATAATATGTAAGGTAACAGACACACACGATATCAGTTCACTATCCCCTTTCTCTGAGGAGAGCAGAGTGGTCAAGCTTGTAGCACAGACATCCTACTTCCTCTCCTGGCAGGAAGCAAAGTCTCCCTTGAAGAAGGGTAAGGGAAGAAGAGGTTAGAGATGTCTATTCTGCCTACCTTTTGAGCAAAACAATGACACCTCTATGCTACATGTGGAAGGCAGCCCTTGTTGCATTTGTTTATGAAATGTTTGTATTTATTGATAGGTTCAAAGTAAAAAAAATATATCGGCCTATGTATAACAACTAAAGAGGGGGGAAATATGCCATTTCAAGCATATGTAACAAGATGAATTAAATACAGGAGAGAGAGTAAAAAATGAGTTGAAGAACAGAAAACAGTCCAGGTTTGGTGAGAAGCAGTGTTTGGAGTGAAATTATATGAGGAAAAAGCTGGAAAGCCTTGAATGCCAAACTAAGGAATCCGTCCTTTTCTCACGAGGCAATCGTAGCCATTGAAGGTTTTTTGAGTGGAAGACTGGCATGATGAAATCTACATGCAAGAAAAATGATTTTACAATAGAAAGAAGGATAATCTAATCAGAGGAGAGAGTGATGACATGGTATAAATGTGGTTTGGAGCTAAATTACAGGTATATTTGCAGATTCCTGGTCATCTTTGTGATGACAGACATCATTTCATATAAAGCTTTGTGATACAAATATGTATTGCCAGTCTCCTAACTTCAGACTTTTCTCTTTTGATCTCCATGCTCTGTGACCAGTTTGTTACCATTCATAAGCACCTACTAAAGCATTCCTTCGGGAGCAGCGGAATATGCCTGTAAGATCTCAAAGCTTGGATAGCTGAGTTCTTGAATAATGTTTCACCAGGGATCTTTGTCCTTTTGTAGATTTTCTGTACTTCCACTGTCATAAATCTCTTCATCAAGCAGTCAATAAAGAAATATTTATTGAGCAACTACTTTGTGTAAGGCATCATAACAAATGCTGTAGAAGACAGAGAAAGTATGTGGTGGTTCCTTAATCAACAAGAATTTGTTAAGCACCTACTATGTGCCAGATTCTGCAGATGGAAACACAAAGAAAGAAACACTATACACACTACTCCCAGTGAACTTAAATTCCTGGCCTCAAGGGACAAACTAGTGTGCAGATAAGTACATGTCTCAGTGTAAAGAAAAATTTCCTACTACTGAGAGCTGTTAGAAAATGCAATGGCTTTTCTTCACAATCAGTGAGTTCCCCATTACTAAAAGATTTCAATTAGTAACTGACCTTTAGCCAGTTTCTGATGTTGCAGAAAGCATTTCTGGGGGTCAGAACAGGAACTTCTGGGGGCCTTATAAAGTTTGTGATTCTTTGTTAGTCATAAAATAACATTGATCATTTAACTCAATGCCATTTGTTCAGCTGCTGAGCTGATTTAATTTTATGTTAGGAAATGGGGTAGAAATGAGTACAAATGACTCTTCTTATAGGAAAAGGATCAAAACCAGTTATACTAATAAGCATAAAGAATGACTTCTTAGATTGGAGCCCAGAGACACTCTATCCAGCATCCCTGGGACAGAGTTACAGGGCTGCCCAACAAATTGGGCTTCCATCAATGAATCCTCAAGAATGTCTCCCCTTGCAGATCCAGGAGGATATGGTACATAATGACTGACTTTGATAGACTTAGCCCTCCTCATCAATGCAAGGACCTAAAACAATTCCAAAAGACTCATGATGGAAAATTCTATCAATAATCAGAGAAAGAACAGTGGCGTCAGAATGCAGAGGGAAACTATTTTCTTTTTTTTTTTTACACTGTTTTGTTATTTTCTTTCCCATGGTTCCTCCCACTCATTCTAATTCCTCTATACAACATCACTTATGTGAGTATATGTTTAATAGGAATGTATATGTAGATCCTATATCAGTTTGCATGCCGTCTTAGGGAGAGGGAGAAAATTTAAAATTTATGGAAGTGAGTGTTGAAAATTAACAACAAATAAATTAACTAATAAAAAAAGAATGTCTCCCCTGAGTTCGGTTTATGACTCCTTTCGGCAGTGTGGGGATGGGCAGCGAAATGTCAGGCACTTGCTTCATCGTGTGCCTCATTGTTTGCGCTCCTGGTCTGTACCTGCGGTTATTGTTGCATCTTCCAGTCTCTGTGGGCACTGGCCCCAAGGCAGCCTGTAAAAAGTCTTTTTGCCCAAGTAGTTTATATTGTAGATTCATTAATGACTTTCAGACAAATATCCTCTAGGGTCAAATTATTTTTGTATTCAGTAGGTCCCCATACACTTATAACAGACTAAGCAGGAAAAAACATAATGCCATTTTTCCTTGGTGGGAGACCTATCTCCCTGCAAAGACCAGTCAGATTGACTCATTTGAAATAAAGAGGCAGGTTCTGGTATTCCCATTCTTTTACAATGACCCTTCCTCATCTTTAGCTCCACAGAATCTTATATTTTCAGAATAAGAAAGGACCTTAGAAATCAAATTGTCTAATCCCTTCATAATACAGAGTTGGAAACAGAGGCTTGCAAGAGTTAAAGATTTAGTTAGTAACTGAGACACAATTAGAACCCAGTGTATTCTGAAATGTGATCTTCCTGACTCAAGTGCCTAATGTCTCCTATATTTATAAGGGGGTGGGATCTTTGATATTACTATGGAAGAGTTTCTATCATGATTGTTAAGAGAGGTGAGAACCAAGAAAAGAGGGTTCTGACCCTTCCATCCCTTTGTCCCTGAGGTTGTAGATATAGAAGAGTGGCCTGAGGTGCACATGCCCTTTGAGTTAAAATATTTAGAGCTGGAGGATACATAAGAATTATCTACCTTATCAAAGCCTCCACTTTTTCCAGATAAAGAGGTTTCTTTTTTTTATCTTCCTTCCCAGTGTACCCAACTTTGCTTATTATCACATTTTGAGAATGGTGTAAAACAGGGGGATGCGGAAGTCACAATGTAGCTGCATTTCAGTAAGATATTTGGCAAAATCCTTTAGGAGCAGTAGTATTTGGAGAAGATTGAGAGATTTGGCTGCATGAAAAGTCCATTCAGATGCATTCGGAAGTAATGGAATCGGGGCAGCTAGGTTGTGCAGTGAATAGAGCACCGGCCCTGGAGTCAAGAGGACCTGAGTTCAAATCTGACCTCAGACACTTAACACTTACTAGCCATGTGACCTTAGGCAAGTCACTTAATTGCCTAATTGCCCCTCAAAAAAATGTTGTGGAATGTCCAAAACCAAACATTAGTCATTTATGGTTTAATGTCAACTTGGAGGGAAGTATCTAATAGAGTGCACTAAGAAACAGTTTTCATTACTATGCTATTAGACCATAGTATTTTATTAATAGTAATTAATATTAATAATTAACAATAACATTGAATTGTTCTTAGAAATCTATTACAGTGATATGACTATTACTTTGTCATTTTCAATGATTTTGATGAAGGTATAGTTGACTCGCTTATCAGATTGGCAGATGATACAAAGCTAGGAAAGATCATTAAGTTAACTAAGATAACTGAGTGTAGTTCCAAAAATATCTCACCAGGTTAAAATCCCCATGTAAATGTAATGACATGAAACTGAATAGCAACAAATGTCAAGCCCTTCACTTAGATTGAAAAGCGAAGTGTGGAAATATCTAGATATCTATATATATATCCTTATCTTTAGTTAAGTATATATCTATGGATGATAGATGTATATATATATATATATATATATATATATATATATGTCTGTCTGTCTGTCTATCTATCTGTAGTTTGGAAGATGGCTAAATAGCCATCTAGAACATAGAAATGTTCCTTTCTTGAGGTAGAGGAAAATTTGGCAATTTTGGTGGACTTGAAGCTTCATATGAGTTAGAAGTGAGATGTTAGACAAAAATGGTAATGCTATCCTAGTCCGTAAAGAAAAGCACAGTATCCAAAAAAAAGTAAAGGATAGACCAACTTCTGCACTGGTAGGATCATATTTATAATATTTTGTTCAATTCTAGGTTTCATTTTTTTAGAAACCTTCATAAACTGGAAGACATCCACAGGGTTGTGACCATGATGATAAGAGGACTAAAGACCATGTTACATGAGAATTGATTGAAAGGATTGGGTGTGCTTAGTCTAGAGAAAAGAAGACTTACGAGTGACAGAATACCTGTCTTCAGTTATCTGAAGGTTTTGAAGCATTGTCATATGGAAGACAGATAGCCTTATTTATGAATTAGACAAGGGCAAAAACATGATTAAAGGAATGGAGTTTCCAGGAGACATGTAGCCTTGATATAAGAGGGGAAAAGCTTTCAAATGGATTGGAGGATACGTAAAATGGAACGAACTGCATCAAGAAGTAGTGAGATAATGCGGGTCTTCAGGCAGAGACTTGGTGACCATTTATCAGGAAAACTACAGCTGGGAATCTTGCTCAAGTGGATGGGTTCTGAATTCCTTACAGCCTTGAGATTCCATGATTCTTCTAATGCCTCACTTTTATTTAATAACTCCTCTGAGTAGACAAATTTCTTCTCTTAAAAGCCCCTGAAAAAAACTAACACACTCATTAATGACTAGTCATTCACACTTGAGAATGAATTAGTTTATCAGATGCTTTCTAACAGGCATGTAGACTGAGATTAGGGTACTAAGAAAATAAGAGTTTTGATAAGAAGAAAATGAAAAGATAACTTGTGAGTCTGGGTATAGTGAGTATATCTCCAGAAGTTAGTTATGAGTGAACATTGTCTGAATTAAGTACATACTTTTGACACAATCTTAGTCACAGAACATTTCCTTTTCTTGAAATCAAGACCTTCTTTCCCCCTCCCATCTGGACTATCCATACATTGTCTGGATGGAAATCTGACTTCCTAAAGAGAGAATGCAGGGTTGAGAGGTATGCCACTGAATAAGGATATGGGAATTGGATACAGAAAGAGGGAACTGGTGGCTCCAGAGGTCTCTTTTTGGCTACTTCACAATTTTATCATATTTTCAGTTCACAACTGATCCAGTAAACTTAGATCAATATTCCTTGTTTTGTAATACTACTATTACCACTACTACCAATATTGCTTTATATAAATTAGACACATATTGGGAGCTGATATTAACCATCTCAGTGAGAAGAGGAGTCCTTTTTCTCCAGGCTCTGGAGAAATGCTTCTCAGATCTCTTTGTGGAGAATAGTTTAAGGTAACTAAGTAAAAACCATTCCTCTAGCTAACTAATCTCCTGGGGAAGTTTTTTCCTCTTCAATTATGCAGGAAAATCAAGAACCCTGGAGACACTTTGCAGATGGAAAGCATTTGAGTAGCTGCCAATGTAATTAATTAGTGGTTTTCAAGGAGCAACTTTCCACCAAATGAGGCCTCCTAATTAGGGAATAGAGCAAGAATGATTCATGTAGCTTTGTGGAAGCTTCTTAATTCCTCTTCACTTTTTGTCATCAGATTTGGTATCATATGTGTATCTGAGATTGTTGATATTTCTGCCAGCAATTATTTCTGGCTTTTGATTCCTCCACTCTGATATTTTGCATGATTTACTTTGCATGAAAGTTAAATAAATGAGGTAACAGCACACAATCTTGTTGTATTCCTCCAATCTTGAAGCAATCAATTCTTCCATGTTTGGTTCTGTTTTTTTTCTTTTCCCATATGCAAGTTCCTTGAGACAAGAAACATGACCTGGTACTCCCATTCTTTGAGGCCTTGCCATCATTATCATCATCATCATCATCATCATCATCATCATCATCATCATCATCATCATCATCATCTTCACTACTACTTGTTAGAACTTCATTTTCAAAGAGGACAAATGACATCACTGAATTATACATGAATTGGATTTAAAGGAGGCAGAGTTGCACAAAGTTGTCAGCCTCACTCTCTTCCAGAGTCATGAAAGTCCAGTGGATGGCCCAGGATGCAGTGGATGTCCCTGGAATCTCTGATGTCTGACCAAGCTCTAAGTGCTCCACAACACTTGCTTCAACCACCTCCACGGCCATTCCACCAAGAGAAGTCTTCACATGCTTGGGGTAGACATCCCCCTAACTCACTGACAGTTAGCCTCAATATGCTTTAGCCAGCATGCCAATGCAGTTTTAATGGGATGTGGCTGCTGTACTTGCTACAGTTTCTTAAAGTCACAAGTGAAAATTAGATAACAGGTAGACACCAAAGGTGGATGAGCAGTCCTGAAAAGGGCTCAATAAGCCCTAACATCAGAGGCATTAGTCCTCCTGAATACCCCATATCCCTCTTCCTTTTCCTCCTCTTTTCCCTCCTACACTTCCTACTACTATTCTTACTTTAAAACTTGGATAACATCTAAGGTTAGCAGGAATGACAATATCCTTTTCTTTATATAGTAAGTTTACTTAAAAAAAAAAAAGTCAGTCTCTTCTGAATATCTACACTTATAGTGTCATTTTTTCCAAGTACCAAATTAATGTTTTCAATATTAAATCATAATGCCAATACTAACTGATCACCAGGAAACAGTTCAATAAAGACTAAACAATTTGGCCAACTCCAACAATACAAGTTAGCAGTAATATTAGTAATGGCAAATTATCATCAAGTATGTTAATGATCATCTATACAATGGTGACATTCCAGTTATATAACAACAGGCAATGTGTGACATTTTTCCTTTTGGCATCATAAGAAAATAAACATGAATATTCATATGCAATAGAGCTGTACATGAGTTAAAAAGGGAAGGAAGGAAACAGGCATTTATTAAGTACTTACTATATAAGTATTTACTGTGCTAAGCTCTGGGGATACAAACACAGGCAAAAAACAATCTCTTCTCTCAAAGAACTTAAATTCTAGTGGAAGAAAAAAACAATACAAAAGTGGTAGATGTTGGAGTTTGGGTGAGAATTGGGGATGGTGTAAATGAAGGTACACAGTATGGGGTCATGATCCTGCAGTCTGGAAGCTAGGAACAGGGCCAAAAGGGAAATGGAAGCTGATATACAAGTAAGAAAAAGGGGGAGAGGGGGAAGAAAAAAATCAATTCATAAAATATATGGAAAACAAGCATTCAAAATTAAGCATAAAAAAATTCCATAATTTCAACTTCAATAAGAGAGTTGAGAGAATAAAAAGTTTTAATAAGAAAGTATAGTGTATTTCAAAAGGAAATCTATATTGAAGAAAAGAAAAAATTCAACAAACTGTAAAATTAAGATGGAAATGAATTCAATATCCAATAATCTTCCTTTAAAATAGTTAATACTGGGCAAAATCAGACTTTGAGCTTAAGCCATACAGTATCTAAACTCCCAATCTGAGAAAAGGAAAAAAATGAATTTCCCACTTATAAACTGAAGGCATTCCTGTGGAAACCAGAATTTGGTTGAAAAGGTTTCCCTTCTGTCTTCTGATGGGAGGAGTACTGGTTCCTCCCAGAAAATGCCCAAATTCTCCTATTGGGCAGGCTTTTAGTACAGGCTTTCATTTGGTTACTACCCTTTTTTCTTCCCCCATCTCTTCTAATGTCTTTTCTTATATTATGGACAGTGTATGGAGATTTTGTATCCTTAATATCCTTCCAATTATTTCAGTCATGAAAAAAAACTCTAAAGAGTGTTTTATAATTATATTTCTCTAAGTCTTTAGTGCTACAATATATTTAATTAAAGTGAATCAATACACTACAGATAGGGGTTTTCTTCATGATGCAAATTATCCTAAATATACATGGTCTTTTCTTTGTAATTTTAGGAATGTTATCAATATAGACTTGAACCCAAGTTGAGTGTGATATCTGATTGCCAGAACTGAACTAGCATTTGATCTATTACAATCTTTGAGTTTTGCAAGATGGCAGAGTATAAACAGGACTTCCATGCAGCTCTGGCTCACACTTCCCCCAGTTAAAGTAGAAAATTACTCTAGACAAACTTTGGAGCTACAGAACCCACAAAATGACACAGAGAAGCTAACCTCCCACGAGGACAGCCTGGCATGCCGGCAGCAAGTGGCCAGTGCAGCGCTATGGGAGCTGACCCCAGCCCTGCTGGAGCAGGAGGTCTTAGCCCCAAGGTTGCCTGACTGGCCACCTGCTGGAACTTCAGATCACCAGCAGCTATGGCGGTTTCCAGAATTATATATATATTAGACAAAGTGAGAGGTCAGTGCAGTGTAGACTTTGGGACCTGGCTAATTCAGGAGTTCGATCCAGCCTTTGCCCCCGGGGCAAGAAGGAGCTGATGCTTCATGGCAATGCAGCTGCCCACCACATGGCTGTTTCAGAGCTCCTGTCTGCAGAGTGTAGGGGGACCAAGCGACCAGTCTGAGGGGTAATCGTTCTTTCTTTAACCTGATTGGATCTGGATCACTGTCTAGGGTGGAAAGCCTGAGGTGCATGAAGAGTTTGTCAGAGCTTGTTGAGGCTTCAGAGAGGGCACCCAACTAATACCTCCTGCAGCTATGAAAACCCCAGTATTTGGGATAAAGCTCCCATTTCTGGTAGCAGAGTCCTACTGTTGCAAAAAGCTCAAAAGTCAAGTAAATGAGTGGCAAAATGAGCAAGCAAAGGAAGCAAAGCAAACAAAACAATCCAACATTAGACTCCTATTTTGGGGACAAAAAGGATCAAAGCATTGAACAGGAGGAAGACAGCAAAGTCAGAACTCCTTCATCAAAAGCTTCCAAGAAAAATATGAGCTGGTAACAGGCCATAGACGAGCTTAAAAAGGATTTTGAACATCAAGTAAGAGAAGTGGAGGAAAAATTGGGAAGAGAAATGAGAATGATGCAAGTAAATTATGAAATGAGAGTCAAAAACATGACTGAAGAAAATAAAACCTTAAAAATAGACTAACTCACATGGCAAAAGAGGATCACAAAGGCAATGAGGAGAAGAATGCCTTAAAAAGCTGAATTTGCCAGATGGAAAAAAGAATCTCAAAAGCTCATTGAAGAGAATCATTCCTTCAGAATTAGATTGGAGCAAATGGAAGCTAGTGACTTTAAGAGAAATCAAAATGCTGTTAAACAGATGCAAACAAATGAAAAAGTAGAAGGCAATGTGAAATATTTCATTGCAAAAACCACTGACCTGGAAAATAGATACAGGAGAGATAATTTAAAAATTATCGGACTACCTGAAAGCCATGATCAAAAAAAGAACCTAGAAATCATCCTTCAAGAAATTCTCAAGAAAAAATTGACCTGATGTTTTAGAACCAGAAGTTCTAAAGAGAACCAAAATAGAGGTTGAAAGAGTCCACCAATTACGTCCTGAAAAAAAAAGATGCCAGAAAGAAAAGTCCTAGGAATATTATAGCCAAGTTCCAGAGTTCCCAGATCAAGGAGAAAATATTAGAAGCAGCCAGGAAGAAACAATTTGAATATTGTGGAAAAACAGTCAGGATAACAGGATCTGGCAGCTTCTACACTGAGGGATCGAAGGGCTTGGAATACGATATTCTGGAAGTCAAAGGAGCTGGGATTAAAACCAAGAATCACCTACCCAGCAAAACTGAGTATCATGTTTCAGGGGAAAAAATGGTCATTCAGTGGAACAGGGGACTTTCAAGCATTCTTGATAAAAAAAACCAGAGTTAAATAGAAAATTTGACATTTAGATACAAGAAGCAAGAGAATCCTGAGAAGGTAA
Source organism: Petaurus breviceps papuanus (assembly GCF_028583685.1). NCBI lineage: Eukaryota > Metazoa > Chordata > Mammalia > Diprotodontia > Petauridae > Petaurus > Petaurus breviceps. The sequence continues at coordinate 390,646 of NW_027186073.1, read as the reverse complement.
ATAGGGAAAAGAAATCATAAGGAACTTATCAAAGTTGAACTATTTATATTCCTACAAGGAAAAATGATAATTATAACTTATGAAACTTTTCTCAGTATGAGAATAGTTGAAGGGAATAAAAATGTACATGTGTGTGTATGTATATGTGTGTGTATACATCCCTACATATATGTACACATATACGTCTATATAGGAGGGTATATGGGTGTATGAATACATATGTGATTATGTATTTATAAGTCTACAGGTATACATAGACAGAGGGCACAGGACCAACTGAATAGGAAGAGATAATACTTAAAAGGTGAAATTAAGAGGTGAGAGAGGAATATAATGAGAGGAGAGGGGAGAGACAGAATTGGGTAAATTATCTCATATAGAAGAGGCAAGGGAAAATTGTTACAATGGAGGGTAAGAACAGGAAGGCAAAAGGGAATGAGTCTACCTTATTCTCATTGAATTTGGCTCAGGGAGGGAATGACATACACATTAAATAGGGTATCTCACCCTACATGAGAGTAGAAGGGAAGGGGAAGAGAAGGGGGATAATGGAAGGGAGGGTAGGTTGAGGGGGAGGGAAGTTGGAAGCACCCACTTTTGAGAAGGGAAAGGATCAAAGTAGAGAACAGAAGAAGTGGTGGGGTGGGATAGGATAGAGGGAAATATAGTCAGTCTTACACAATATATCCACTATGGAAATGTTTTTCATAGCTACTCATGTACAACCTATATTGAATTTCTTATCTTCCCAGCGAAGGTGGTTGACAAGTGAGGAAGGGAAAGAATCTGGAATCCAAAGTTTTGAAATCAAATGTTTAAATATATATACACATATTATCATTAATATTTTACATGTAACTGGGAAATGAGATATACAGGCACTGGGGCATAGAGATCCATGGTGCCCTACTGGAAAGTTGAAGGGAGAAAGGTGGTCTATATGGGAGAGAGCATATTGGGGGAGGGAATATTTAGTAGGAATGCTGTTTTGGGGTGGTGGGTAGGGAAAATTGGGGAGAAAATTTGTAACTCAAAATCTTTTGGAAATGAATGATGTAAACTAAAAAATAAAAAATAAATGTTACAAAAGAGAGTCCTAAAAAAAAAATCTTTGAATTTTAAATAGCCCTTTGCCTTTCCCCCACATTTGCATTCTCTTAAGTCAGTATATAGACATTGTAGCCTATATCTTTCTTGCTCATATATAGGTTTTATGTAAGAAGAAAGCAAATCAGCATAAACAAATTACTTAAAAGGGGTATATAGGTGGTGCAGTGAATAGAGCAGAGGCCCTGAAGTCAGGAGGACCTCAGTTCAAATCTGACCTCATACACTTTATACTTACTAGCCATGTGACCTTGGGCAAGTCACTTAACCCCAATTGCCCTGCCTTCCCCTCTCCAAAAAGCAAATGAAAAAAGAAAAAAAGAAATGACAAAGAAATGTGGATGGGAGAAGTGAATGAGAAAACTCCTAGAGAGTATTTATTTTGTAAGGGGACAGGATCCTGAAGAACTCAGTCTGAATTCTTCATTTCTTAAAGTGAATGCTAGCTCTCAGCCTAGCTTGCCCTCCTAAGCCCCCAGTTTTTTTGGAAATATCCCACAAAGTTTCTTCAGGGATGCAAAGACCATTCCTGCCTTGACTACTTTCTCTAGTATCATGGATACTAGATAGATCATGGAGAGAACATTGTCTCTGGCCTTAAGCAAACCTTTTGTTAAAATTCTGTCTCTAATACTTAGAACCTGTGTGAATCTGGGAAAATCACTTTAAGTCCCTGGGCCTTAGTGTTCTCACCTGAAAAATGAGGGGATTGGGGAAGGGCTTTTGAAGACCCTTCCAGTTTTACAGCTATGACTGTGTGATCCTCTGATTCTATGCTTTGTTCCATATTTCTTTCTTTCTTTCTTTCTTCCTTTCTTTCTTTTTTACAATTTCACATTTTTCTACTGAAATGGAAATTTTGCCCAATAGTCTTTCCTACTTTGTTTTTCCTATTTCTTTTTATTTCCTTTACCAGTCTAGATCTTTTATTTTTCCAAACAAATTTTAGTATTATTATATTTCGTTTCCAGAATACCTCCTTGTTAGTGAAGTGCCCACCAGAAATTATACACCAAAGCCCCCTAAACCTGCTAGAAGGGGTCCCTGGAAACCACCTAATAGGCCATAATAGTGAGGAAATGTTTCACCCGTGTTGCTAGAAACATACCCCAGATACAAGTCTGTTCTTGTTAGGTACCCAAGACTTTACTAGAAAATGGTATTCCCCCCACTTGGAACCATATTTTATTGTTAGCAGCATATTACATTATAAAAATGCATCTTTCAAGAGACTTGATACTGTCTTCCCTACTGGGGAGGCAGTCACCAGCTGGTTAATAAACACTCCTAAATTATAATTGGCTTTGCTGTCCTGTTTCTCGGTTGTCCACTACATTTTGGAGGTCCCACTGAGATAGCCTTTGGCTCTGTATTAACAGCTGGACCAGGCTCCCTGGAGGGCCAGAAGAGCAGTCAGACCTAGGGGAGGCCACAGAGTGACATTCTTCAGCCCCAAGCTCATATTGCGTTTCTGAGCGAACCAGGAACCTGAGTCCCTCCCAAATTCTTTCAATTCAGTCCATGAGTGTTCTGTTGCTTCTCTCTGTTCTGTTGAGGGCTCCTGTATAGTAAAGTGGCTGAGTTGTACGCGGTGTTGATGCCCTTGCTGGTCTCAATGGGACGCCATAGGAGTACGCTGTTTTCCGTTTCTCTATATTTCTATCCGGTAATCATAATTGTTTCTTAATTGTCTCCTTTACTTTTATTCAGTTCATGTTTTTCTTTGTATGTCACTAGATGTGGCTGTGGTTTTTTTTGTCACTAGGTGTCGCCATAATTTTAATTGTGCTGTCTACCTGTGTTTCTGTGACTTTAACTCTTGTCTCGTCCTATTTTTTATTATATTTATGGATCAACCATCATCTGTGATCTTAATTGTCTTTGTAATCAACTTTTTTTGTCTCGTTTTGTCTCTACTTGCATTTATGGGCCAACAAATATCTGTGCCCCAGGGAGGTGAAACCCCCTTAGCCAAAGAGGGCCCCAGTACTATTCGGCCCCAAGTCTCAGCCCAGGGAGCCACTGCCAAAGTCCAAAAGCTTAACAAACGCATGGTCAGGGCAGTGGTGGCAGTTTTGACTGAAATAGGCACTTTCCCCTCCCAGAACAAAGGACCCTGCGGTCTGTGGAAATACATCCCCTGCGGGAGGGAGGAGGGCGGTCGTGAATCATCCCATGGCAACCACTGGAATGAGATCAGTGTGCCTAGTGCAAACAGAGGGGCCACTGGAAAAATGCCTGTCCATTCAGTAACCCTAATCCAGTCCTCACTTTGAAAAATCAAATAGGGGGGCCCCGGCTCCCAACATCCTATCCACAGCTGATTTTGTCCTGCTGTCTTCCTGAGGAATCTTGGTTGCTCCACCTGGAGTCCCCAGGGGGAGGGAGTGCACTTTCTCCACTTCTCGAGAGGCTCCCCGGGGCCCCCTTTAAAATCCAAACTTTCAGTGCAAGGAACCACCAGAGACACAAAGCAAGTATTTTGTGTGTTATTTTATGTATATCCTGTCTCTGGGATACCGGTGATGCCTTCATTGCGCCTCCTGGCCCCGGAGCTCTGGGCAGGTAGAAAGGATAAAGCCTTCTTCCTTTTGCCCTGCTGTGTTTTCTGTATATTCTGTCTGTATGTGTAAAGAAATTTCTAAATCTACCATCCTGTAAGATTCAAAAAGGCAGCCAAGCAGCAAGACCTGGGCTAGAAAGATTGACAGTCTCTTACTCCAGCCAAGATCCATCTAAGAGAAAAAGGGTCACTTCAATGATCAAAGAGAAATAGGTTTCCAAGCTCACTTTGAAACAGGACTAATACTTAACCCTTTCCTGGGTCACAGAAAGAGAACGGTGCAACATCATTGGGAATATAGATCCAGGTGATTGAATTCATTCCGGTTACTATCTGGCCCTACAAAAACTGAAGTTTAAGGTCACCAGCTTGGTTATTCAATTGTTTTATTTCAAAGTTCAAAATTAAGACCATGATTGTTACTGGTAAGCAGTTGTATTATCTGTGTTGTATGAGAAACAGTTTCTCTTAAAGTCTTGAAGTGGATCTGAAATGTTAAAGGGATGAACACCTAAGAAAAATTTACTTGAGCAAAAGGTCAAAAAGAAATTCACTAAGATTTTCCTCCCTGTGGTCCTACCTCTGACAAGGCTAAAGAACTACGGTGCCTTCTCACTGTGATCCAATTGTATATGTATGTATATATGTATATATACACATGTGTGTTTGTGTATACCTGTGTGTATATATGTAATATCCACATACATTATATTAACCTATACATAATATGACAGCAAGGAAGAGATATCAATCGACTCTGTTCCCTACCCAGGTATACTTTTTACCTAGACAAAATAGACAGTATACTTTAAAGTATGATTTTCGAAGCACCGAGTACAACATTTCATTCACCAATAGCAATTCAATTCATTTCTTTCTTTAAGTTAAATTGCCCCTCTGGAAGAATGTATTCTCAGCAATTTATTCCTAATAGTGATTTAATTCATTAAAACTTAATGAAATAAATTAGGTACTCAAATCCTTGTTAATTTTTCTCTCGGCTGACCACCTCAGAGACATTTGCTAGAAGAAAGAAAAATACATTAAGTGAGGTTTAACAGAAAGGGCTATGGAAAAACAAAGTGGATAAGTCAGAGGCTCAAAAGGAAATTGTAGGAAACAAGAGTGAGATAATAGGATTTTGAAGTCCTAACATGGTGACCAGAGGAAAAGTCTTCATAAGGATTTAGGATAGAAATTAGGCCTAGATGTATAGGATTAGCAGTTATTTGAATAGTGTTGATAACTCTATCTATGGGGAATGATGATGGAAGAAAAAAAGAGATGAGGACAGAGCTTCAGGGAGTACCTACACTTAGTGGACAGGAAAAGGATGAAAATTCAGCAAACGAAACTGGTTAGAGAGAAGACAGAAGGATTTGATCATAAACTATAATAGTTATAATGAGAAATCACTCAAAGATCCTTAATGAATTTAAGTCACTTGACTAAAACGAACTACAGCCTTGGATACTGAAATACTTGGGGGATATAATCCTGCCAGTTACGTCTGAAACATTGTGAAAAGTAAAAAAAGATCTCAAAGGACTTAAAAAGGTCAAGTATTATTCCAGTTTTTCATAAAAGGTAAATGAAAATAATCACAAATTATAGGCCAGTGAATTTGGCTTAATTGCTAAGAAAATTATACAATGGGTTATTTTACAAATTATTAACTATTAATACTTAGCAATAATGTTAGGATGCAAACATATATTGACACCATCAAGGTGACTTTTGACTTTTATAAGATGAAGTTCAGTAGAGAAAATGTTTTATATCTGATTTCAAAAATCACATTCATATTTAGAATGGCAAATCATCATTAGCAGCTTGTCTGGAAAAAGAAACATTTTTCAGTTACTTAGGGCAGTATAAGTTCTATATGAATCAGCAGGATGAGATGTCTGGCAGTCCAGAAACTGATGTGATTTGGAGAAAGCAGTTCTTCCAGGAAGACAGAGATGATAGACCTACTGTTCTTTCCCTTTGTCAGACCTCTTGTAGGTTTTGTTTGAGTTCTGGGTGACATAATGACATTGATGCCATGGCAGAAGAAGGTAACTAGGAAGAAGAGAAGGCTTGAGTCCATATTAGAGAAGAGGTTGAAGAAAATGAGGAAGTTTTTCCTGGAAAAGAGAAAATTCAGGGGTAGAAATGGGTTGGGGATAGAGAAATAATAAGTATTTATAATATAATATAATACATCTTCAAGCATTTGAAAAACTGTCATGTGGAGAATCCATGACTTTTATTCTGTTTGTTTCTATAGGCAAAAATTGGGAGCAATATGAAGAATTTGTAAAGAGATCAATTTAGACTTGGTGTTGGGCAAAAAAAAAAATCCTAATAATTCAAGCAGGTGAACTTAAGGCTCTGTAACATCTAGTTTGGAGAGGGAGTGGGTATCATTTGCCAAGAGGTCTTTGAGCAGAGACTGGATGATCTATATTTAGTATGTTTTCAGGTAAGGATTGTACTAGGTTCCAACTGAGGTCCCTTTCAGCATGTAAATTTTTTTATTCTCTGAAGAGCACATGTAATTTGGAAAGTCAGGCCTTAAATGTTTAGAGATGAATCCACTAGAAGAGATGAAATTCAGAGAGGATTTTTGCCTGATATGACTAAAATTCTCCTGGATTATGAATCCTGGACAGATTTTATCTCAGAGACTCTAAGCTCTGGGTCTTGTATTGTTCAGAGGCAAGTGAAAACGATTATGGAGAAAGCAGGAGGATATAGCAGTAGAAAATATTGTCTGAAGGTCTTTATACATGTTTCCATTAGAAAGAAGAGAACAGATGTGGTGTTTAGCTGATTCTGATTAGTGAAGTGGTTAAACTCAGATTGGAGTCAAATTAAATGTCCACTTTCTAAGTTAGAGTTTGAAAAAAATGAGAGTGGAAGCAGACTTTGGAAAAGCAGGTACTATAATTTGTTGTCAAAAATTTCAGACTTCATACTTCTAACATATTACTTCAACACAATATTGGTAGAATTTCTTATTGTTTTAAAAAGCAAGGATAGAAGAGTGCCTTGCTAAGTATTTCCATCCACATTCCATTTTTGACTGATTTTGCTACCCTCCATCACAGGAACAATCTTTTCTCTTTTACATATACATACTTCAAATGTTGGAAGTGTGGAATGCAAAACCATACACAGACAACAATATTCATTCTTCAGGGACTGACAGATAATCCACAGTTACAAGTATTTCTTTTTGTCTTTCTGTTTCTTACCTACATTCTCTGTGTGACTGGGAAGTTGATCATCATCACCCTCACCTTGGTGGATACCGACCTGAAAAACCTAACGTATATTTTCCCTAGAAATTTTTCCTTTTTAGAATTATAATTTAAAACTACCTGTATTCCAAGATAACTATACAGCATGTCGACTGGCAACAATACTGTGACCTATAATGCATGTGTCACTCAAGTGTTTTTTATCACTTTCTTGGAGTCAATGGAACTTTTCCTTTTTTCCTCCATGTCTTAGGAACGCTATGTGGCCATCTGCAAACACCTGAATTACACAACAATCATGAAGGTTTATAACCAGCTCCTCCTGAGTTCTTGGGTGGCTAAGCTGATAATCATCCTCTCACCACTTAGTATGGGTCTTGAGCTGGAATTCTGTGACTCCGATGTCATTGACCATTTTGGCTGTGATGCATCACCACTACTGAAGATCTCATGCTCTGATACAACTTTCATAGAAAAGATGATTTTAATCTTTGCCATCTGGCTATTTATCATCACCTTAGTGTTAGGGGTTCTATCTTATGTATATATCATCAGGACTATTCTGAGATTTCTCTCTGCTCATCAAAGAAAAAAAGGCCTTCTCCACTTGTTCTTCCCACATATTTGTTGTCTCGATGACTTATAGCACCCATATCTTCATCTACATCAAACCACCTGGGAAGGAACAGCTTGCTTTGAATAAGGTGGTATCAGTACTTGTGAACTCAGTAGCCCCTGTGTTGAACCCCTTTATTTATACACTGAGGAACAAGAAAGTCATACAAGCTTTTAAGGATTTAATCAAAAGAATCACATATCTCCCAAAAGTGTAAAGGGATTCTTAGTCTAAGGTACCAAATGGTACAAGAAAACCTTGATTCACCCTCCAGAATTCCATCACCTTTTGCCACCTCTTGTTAAAAACCATTTCCTTGCAGTCTGGCCATCTTGACATTGTCAAGGGAACTTTTCACTTGACTCCAAAAATATTCATAGGTCAAGGCTTTCTTCCCTCCCATCTGCATTCTAGTCTGTGTAGTCTCACACTTTCTATTGTTTTTGGCAGAACATATATAAGGGAACTCCTAGTTCAAACATAGACTCTTACAAAGACTAGCATCCTTGAAATTTTCCATTCCTACCCATTTGATGTTATACTAAATTCCTTTATTTTTAGTGATACCCAAACCTCTTTTTTTCAGATTTCTTGTCTTTATTATATATATATATATATGATATTTATTGCATTATATTATAACCTGAATGGTTGGGAATTTAATGGAACTAATATGCTACCTCTACATATAAATGTTACAGTTAAGAACATATCTAATTAGCCAAATCATCACTTAGCAGAAGTTATGACCTTTCCAGGCCCATTAGATAGACAAATGCTTATTTGACTTTGCTTTGCCAGAATAAGAACTCTGCCTTTCCCTATGGTCTTGGCTTGTGGATTATCCTTGAATTTCTGTCTGTCACTTTTTATTGAACCCTGACTCAAACATTCCATATTACTACCCTTTGCTCTGTACCACTATATATTGTAATGGAAATAAATTGGATTTGGTGCCCAAGGGCCTGGCTTTAAGTCCCTGTTCATGTTAACTGTGGGAAGATGATATTTCAGGACCTAGAGAGGCCCCTTGCTCCTGCCCTCCAAAATATCCACTATTAAACCTAATAATTCACCACTAACTGGAGAAATAAGGAGGTCATATAGAATCTTTCACTCAACACATGAAGAATAACCATAGTCCTGTAAGAAATATGCAAGCTGCAGCATGTCAGAAGCTTGGAGCAAAGCATCCCCAAGGAAACAGGAGGAGGGAACCTAGTACATTGTCAGAGGATATGTTCCAGGCAAAGATCACTCAAGGCAATTCCAAAGTCCTGTAGCAAGAGTGATTGCAGTAACTCCAAGCCTGTAGTAGGCAGGAAAAGCCCACACCAAGGCCTAAACTAGAGGGTTAAGCAGAAGCATATGGTAGGAAGGAGGACTCAGGCAGAATCCAGACCTGGAACAGTTCAGTATTCCCTTGAAGATGGGATCCAGTGTTGGTGACCACACTCAGGACCAGGTAAAGTCTGTCGATTATTCCATTCAGGAATGTAGGAGAGTAACCTGACCCTAGAATAGGCTCCCTGTTCCAACTGAGACATTGAGGTTGCTGAAATGAGGAAACCTTGGAAAACACTAAATAATATGAATTATTACTTTGGATAGAGAGATATCTAGGAGATAAAACTTGAGAAAGAGGACAAACATTTGAATTTTAATTACAATTTTAAAGGAAAAAGAACCTAGATAAAAGGTCAGCAAGAGGACCTAAAAGAAATAAAGAAAGAGACAGAAAGAGAAACAGCTAAAGAAATAAGAATGGTAAAAGATACTTTAGAAAAGATGGTGGAAAATCTCACCCTGAAAATTAATGCACTAAAAATCAGACAAACAGAAGATATGAAATCAATGAGATAACATGGAATATTTAAACACAATGATGAAATTGAAAAATATGAAAAATGTGAGAAATATATTAAAAACTATGCATATACTTTGACCAAGCATTATTACTACTAGGGCACATCCCAAGTAAATCAAAGATGAAGAACAGGACACATATGTACAAAAGTATTTATAGCAGCTCTTTTTGTGCTGGCCAAAAATGGGAAATCGAGGAGTTGACTGTCAATTGGTGAATGACTGAATGGAATGCTATTATATAAGAAATTATGAAGGGAATGGTTTTAGAATGACTTTGGAAGACATATCACCTGATGAAAATAAAATGAGCAGAAGAAAAGCCATCTACAAGTAACACCAATATTGTAAAGATAAACAAACATGAAAGACTTAATAAATCTAATTAATACAATAATCCACTACCACTCAAAGGACTATAATAAATAATGCTATCCGTATAGAGAAGTGATGAACTCAGAGTGCAGATCAAAGCATATTTTCCTTCCTTTTTTTTCTTTTCCTGAAACAAAGCTAATGTAAAAATTTGTTTTGATTAACTTCATATGGTACAGGCTATCATATTTCTTGCTTTCTCCAAGGGTGGACAGAAGAAGAGAAGTGGGACCTGAAAATGAATTAATAAATGTATTTAAAAATAAAAAATAAATATTATTTTTAAAATGACCTATAAAATATTTCAAAGTGAGATAATCTAAGAATTATTTGATTATTTGAAAATCATGACTCTCCTGCAAAAATTGTCTTTACACAATATTTAATTTATAAACGAAAACAGGCCCAAACTCTTAGAAGCAAAGGATAATGTAAAAATAGGGGGAAAATTCCCTGGGTACTTCTTTTTTTTGTTTGTTTGTTTTAAATAGTATTTTATTTTTTCCCCAGTTACATCTCAAGACAATTTTTCACATTTATTTTTACAAAATTTTGAATTCCAAAATCTTCTCCCTCCCTTCCTTCTTTTAACTCTTCTGAAAACAGTAGGCAACTTGATACAGTTTATAAGTACGTTATCATGTGAAACATATTTACATATTAATTACAATTGTAAAAGATAAAAAGGATCAAAAGTAAATAAACTTTGAAAAAGAAAATGGTAAGTGAAAAAATATGCTTTGATTTGCATTCTGAGTCCATCAGTCCTTAATCTGGAAGTGAATAGCATTTTCCTCTGAGTCCTTTATATTTGTCTTAGTTCATTGTGTTGCTGAGAAGAGTCAAATCATTCATAGTTGATCATCAAACAGTGTTCTGATTCTGCTCATTTCACTTTGTAGCAATTCACACATGTTTTTCCAGGTTTTTCTGAAATCTTCCTGTTCATAGTTTCTTATTGCAAAATAGTATTGCACATTATTGCATGGTAGTATTCCATTACATTCATATACAAGAGCTTGTTCAGCCATTTCCCAATTGAGGGGAACCCCTCACTTTCCAACATTTTGCCACTCTGGAAAAGTCTGCTATAAATATTTTTATACATGTAGATCCTTTTCCCTTTTTTATGATCTCTTTGGGATACAGACCCAGCAGTGCTGGATCGAAGGGTATACACAGTTTGGTTGCCCTTTGGGCATAGTTCCAAATTACTCTCCAGAATGGTTGGATCAGTTCACAACTATATCAACAATGCAATAGTATCCCAATTTTCCCACATTCTCTGCAACATTTATCATTTTTTTTTCATATTAGCCAATCTGATAGGTGTGAGGTGGCACCTCAGAGCTTCCTTAATTTGCATTTCTCTAATCAAAAGTGATTTAGAACAATTTTTCATATGCCCAAAGATAGCTTTGATTTCTTCATATGAAAACTGACTGTTCATATCCTCTGATCATTTATCAATTGGTGAATGGCTTGTATTTTTATGAATTTTTCTCACTTCTATACATATTTGAATAATTAGATCTTTATCAGAATCACACAGTAAAGATTATTTCCCAGTTTTCTGCTTTCCTTCTAATCTTGTTTGCATTTGGTTTTATTTGTACAAAAGCTTTTTAATTTAATATAATCAAAATGATCTATTTTATGTTTTGTGATACTATCTATCTGTTGTTTGGTCATCTATTCTTCCCTTTCTCATAGATTTGACAGGTAGATTATTCCTTCTCTCCTAATTTGGTCAAGTTCTGAGAGAGGACAGTTGAGGTCTTCCACTAGTATAGTTTTGCTGTCTATTTCTTCCTGTAACTCACTTAACTTCTCCTTTGAGAATGTGAATGCCATACGAGTTGGTGCATATATGTGTAGTGTTGATATTGCTTCGTAGTCTATGGTACCTTTTAGCAAGATATCGTTTCTTCCTTTTTCTCTTTTAATTTGGTCTATCTTTACTTTTATTTTGTCTGAGATCAGGATTGCTACCCCTGCTTTTTTTTTTTTTTAACTTCAGTTGAAGCATAACAGATTCTGGTCCAGCCCCTTACCTTTATTTTTTTTTGCATTTCTGCTTCAGGTATGTTTCTTGTAAACAACATATTGTAGGATTCTGGGTTTTGATCCATTCTGCTATCCATTTCCATTTTATGGGGGAGTTCATCCCATTCAAATTCACAATTATAATTATTACCTGTGTATTTCCCTCCATCCTATTCTTCTTCCTGTTTGTCCTTGCTCTCCTTTCACTCTTTCCCTCGTCATTCTTGTTTTGCCTCTGTCTACCACCTCCCCTGATCTGCCCTCACTTCTATCAGCCCCCCTTTTCTTAATCTCTTCCCCTCATACTTCCCTGTTGTGTAAGATAGATTTCTATATTCTACTGATTGTGTATATTATTCCCTCTCTGAGGCAAAAGTTCAAGAGATGCTGACTTCCCATCCTCCTATCTTCCTCTCCATTAAAATAGGTCTTTTGTGCATCCATGTAAAATAATTTACCCCATTCTACCTCTCCCTTCCTTCTGTATTCAGTGTATTCTTTCTCATCCCTTAATTTTTTGATGTCATCCTCTCAAATTCACTTATACCCATATCCTCTGCCTATGCAGATCATTCTATCTTTACTGTTAGTGACACTATTTTTAAGAATTACAAGTATCATCTTCCATGCAGGGATGTAAACAGTTTAGCTCTACTCAATACCTTATTTTCCCCTCTTTTTACCTGTTCATGTTTCTCTTGGGTCTTGACTTTGGAGTAAAATTTTTGGTTTAATTCTGGTCTTCTTTTTATAAAAGCTAAAAGAAAAACCCAACCTATTTCATTGAACAACTTGATGTATCATGTTTAATTTTGCCCAGCTAGTGATTATTGGTTGTAGTCCTATCTCCTTTGTCCTCTGATATACCATGTTCCATGACCTCCAATCTTTAAATTTTGCAACTGCTAAAGTCCTGTGTAATTCTGATGGGACTCCCTGATATTTTATTTTTTTCTTGTCTTTTGTGCTATTTTTTCCTCGACCTGATGGTTCTGAAATTTGACTAAAATGTTCCTTGGAGTTTTTGTTTTGCAATCTCTTTCCTGAGGTGATAAATGGATTCTTTAAATGCTTGCTTTACCTTCTGGTTCCAGGGAAGTTTTCCCTGATAATTTCTGGAAAGATGCTTTCCAGGTTCTCCTTTTGATTATGACTCTCAGGTAGTCTTTGCATTTGGAGACAGATTTTCCTTCCTCTTCTAAGAATGTTTTAGAGAAGAAGAGACTGGGGGATACATAGAAAGTACTAAGGCAGCAAAGGTGGTAAGATATTCAAGAATGGTATAGATCAAAAAGCTTCCTGTCAACATAAATGAGATAAATAAAAGTGAGGCAAAAGGTGTTTCAAAGGAGGCAGAATATTATAGATGAAGCATGAAAGGTGTCTGTGTATGTGGAGCTGAAATGCGGTCCTGGCTGTCTGAGATTGGAGTGAACAGTTAGATGGCTTTCCTTTTTCTCCTAGCCACCACTACTCTATTGGTAAGCTGGAGTAGATATGACAAATTAATCAAATCAAATGTCTTGTTTCCATCATTTAGGTCATGAGTTATGCATGGTGGTCTTGTGGTGGATGGTATTAATATACATCTTAGTTTGGCACTGTCAGTCTATGTCTTGGTGAAGTCTTTGTGAACAGACCATATGGATAGAGAAAAGATTGAAAGTATGGACTCTGTGAGCATCATTCAAAGGATCATAGTTCTAGAATGGTTTAGAACTTCAGAGTTCATCGGAGTCTAACCTGTTCACTTTACAAATGACTAAACCGAAACGCAGGTAGTTCAAGTGACTTGCCAAAGTCACACAGGTAGTAAGTATCAGAGTGAGGATGTGAACTCATATCCTGTGAGTTCAGAGGCAGTGATTATTTCCCCTGAACCATGCTGCCCCTGGGCTAGAGAGCAGGAGTTAATGAGACTGAAATACCTTTCAGGTGAGTGGGGTTAACTTTGGTTATATAACTCTGAATGACCTTAAAAAAATAAGTATCCCTAAAGAGTTTGGGATATGTGGAAAGAGGGCTTGCTCAGGTTAGTGGGAGCCTGTGCTCATTCATAAAAACTTTGAGTCCAAAGATTATTAGGGTATTTTGTCACAGCACAGATGTACAACAACAATTTCAGTACCTTGTGAGCTGGGTTGGATTCAATTTAATTCCACAAATATTTACTAAGTACGTATTATTTCTCATGCATTTTAAGGTGCTGGGTATAGAAAGATAAAAATGGAATAGTCACTGATTTCAAGGACTTCATATTCCTTGGATGGTATGATGGGAAATATGAACCTAGAAATGGAATGTTTATACTGGGAACAAGTATCAGGGAAGTTTGACTAGAACAGAAAATGCATGGGCTTCCATGCAATAGGAAGGAAAAGTGCAAAGAGGTAGAAGCCAGATTGTGAAGGGTCTTCAGTGTTAGAGGGTTTTGCATTTCCCCTAGAGGTAACTAGGAAAGCATTGAAAAATGTTAAATAGGTGGTTGACATGGTGAGTTCTATCATTGTGGAATATTCATCCGACAGCTCTACATTGCATAAATCAGAAAGGGAAGGAGCTGGTAGTGGGGAGACTAATTAGGCAATACCTGAAATAGTACAGGAGAGAGGTGATGAAGGTACAAATAAGGGTCAAGGCTGTGTGAGTACAGAAAAGAGGGATGAATGGAAGAGATGCTTTGGAAGGAAGATTGACAAAATTTTGCCATTGTTGGGATATGTACAATTAGGAAGAGGGAAATGTCATGAGTGACTCCAAAGTAATGAACTTAGTAGACTCAAAGGAGTGGGTCTCACTCAACAGAAATGGGATAATATGAAAAAAGAATGGGTTTAGTGGAAAATGACCTCTATTGGGAATAGTGAGTTTGGAAATTTAATAGGACATTCAAGTAAAGATGTGTGGCAGGCACTTGGAAATAGAGAGAAATTAGACTTGGTTCTATAGCTATCTGCATAGAGATGATAACTGAACTCATGGGGATTGAAAAAAATAATGAAAAATGTTAAAAGAGAAGATAGGAAGGCCCAGAACATAACCTTGGGGATATTCTCTGTAGTGGGTTGGAGGAAGAAGGAGGAAAGGAAAAGGATGAAGCAAAGGAGATTTTTATATAGTGGTCAGAAAAGTCAAAATAGAATTGAGGAAGGAGCTAAGGGAAGTACTATTTCTATTCCTTGCCCTACCCCTCCCCCCACACAAAAAAAGAGAAAACATTTTATGATCTATGGGATAGTGAGTTTGATTACATTTTTAGGAAAATTGTAAAATAGGTTAATGGGAGTTAATGTAGCTTTCATTTAGATACTACTCTAAGATATGCAGTTATCCCATTTGGTCCTACAATAACACTGTGAGGTGGATGTTGTTACTATATCCATTTTGAGGAAACTGGTGCTTACAAAGGTGAAGTGATTTGCCCATGCTCCCACAGGAACCTGATATCTGAGGCAGAATTTAAATTCACATCATCATTATTCTAAGTCCAGAGCTTTATGCACCGATACAAAAATACCTAATGGACAACTTCATCAAGAACAGGTCATGCCTTTCAGGGATGGAGTTATTAATCTAATAGAGCCAGGGATTGTTGAAAAGAAAGTTTACCCAGAATTTAGCAAACCATTTGATAATGTATCTTACACCATTGTTGTAGAGAAAACAAAAGAGTTATGTAGACTGTATAACACTAAAATTAGAAGCACCTAGAGCGCGTTGAATGACAAAAAGTCATCATTAATAGTTGAATTTCACCTTGTCAGGAGGTGCCCATTCCAGTGCCCCAGGTATCTATAGTTAGCCTTGTGTTGCTTAGTATTGATCAGTGAGTCTGATAAAGGAGGCATGCTTATACAATTTGCAGATCTCACAAACCTGGGGGGAAAGCTAACACACTGGATGACAGTCGGAATCAGAAGAGATATTGACATTCTGGAATGTACTGTACTGAAATTCAATGCAGATAAATTATTTTATACTTGGGTTAAAAAAGTCAACTGGATCACAGAATGACATAGCCAGAGTTAGACAAGTGGAGTAATGGGACACTGAGAGCTCAATATCAATCAGTAGGATGTGGTGGAAGCCAAAAAAAAGGGGTACATAAGTTCTAGGAGATGGAGATGACAGTAGCATTGTACACTTCCCTCTTCAGACCTCCTCTGGAGTACCATGTTCAGTCTTGGAGACACCATACTAGAAAGGCATTGGCAATTAGGATGGAGATGGGGATTGAGTCCATGTCCTAAGAGATGCTGAAGGAACTAAGAAGGCTTACACTGGTGAAGAGAAAGCTCAGGAAAGGAGATGGGGGATGGAGGAGGATAGAATAGTTATCTTCAAGTATTTGAAAAGTTGTCATATCAAAGAGTTATTTCATTCTATTTGCACCAGAGGACAAAATCAGGAGAAATAGGTAGGAGTTTCAAAGGGAGAAATTTATCTTGATATCTTGGGGGGAAAATAAAAGCAAACAGAAAATCCCCAACAATTAGAGCTGTCCCAAAGTGGAATTGAGAAGCCAGTGGCTTCTCTTTCATTGGAGATCTTCGAGCAGAAGCTAAGTCACTGGTGACTTGCTGGGTATATTATGCTTGGGATTGCTTTCAGGTACAGGCTTAATTTCTCTATTAGTTTGTGAGCTTCTCAAGGGCAGGGACTCTTTTTTGTCTTTCTTTGCATCCCCAGATCTTAGTGCTGTGACTGGCACAAAGTAGGCATTTAATAAATTTTTATTGGCTGACTAAATTAGACTAGATGGCAGGTGAGCTTCCTTCCAACATGGGAATTCTATGATTCTCTCAGGAGGAGGGGAATTTGGAAGGGCAGGCCTGTTAGGAATACAGGTAGATGTTGCCTTCAGGGGCCTGATATGAGTCTTCTGGATGATAAACCTTAAATACACTTTATCTCAGGAATTTTGAGCTCTGGGTCTTAGAGTCTTTTGGGTGACAAGCTCTGAATACTCTTTATCTTAGGAATTCTGAGCTCTGGGCCTTTTGTTGTTCCCAAATTATAAAGGATGATCACAGAGGAGTTTTAAGGAAATGGTGGTGGAAAATATGGTTTAGATAGCCCTGTACATGTTCCATAATAAGCATAGAGCTAGATGTGGCTTTTAACTGATGAAAATAGAAATGATTAATCTTATATTATAGATGAATGAAGTCACAAAAATGCGTGGCGCATTTGAATAGAGTGGGGTGGCGCAGTGAATAGAGCATGGGCCCTGGAATCAGGAGGACCTGAGTTCAAATATGACCTCAGAGGCTTGACACACTGATTAGCTGTGTGACTGTGGGCAAGTCACTTAACCCCAATTGCCCTCCAAAAAGAAAAAAAAATGCCCAGGATAGAACATGAATTGTGAATCTGAAATAGATTTATGAAAAATTTTTTAAATGGCATGCAGGGATTTTGGAAGAGAATAAATGAAAACTCAGTGGCAAAAATATTTTTCACAAAGCCCGTATCTCTAACATATTATTTAGCAAAGTCAGTGAAGTGAACATAGGATTATTGAGTTAAATTTAAAAAAAAAAAACACGTGGGTGACTTGCTCCATCTACATTATATTCTTAACTCATTTTGCTACCCTCCATTTCGAATCCAGTCTCTTTTTTTTATATACAGGTCTATCAAATATCAGAATCCAGGGATGCGAAATCATTCAGGGATAACATTATTCATCTTACAGGGACTGACAGATGATCCACAGGTGCAAGTTCTACTTTTTATCTTTCTGTTTCTTACCTATTTATTGAAAGTTACTGAGAACCTGACCATTATCACCCTCACCTTGGTGGATCCCCACCTGAAAAGCCCCATGTATTTTTTCCTTTGAAATTTTTCCTTTTTAGAAGTTTCATTCACAACTGCCTGTATTCCCAGATATCTATACAGCATGTCAACTGGGGACAATACCGCGACCTATAATGTATGTGCCACTCAAATATTGTTTGTTACTTTCTTTGGGGCAACTGAACTTTTCCTTTTGTCCTCCATGTCCTATGACCGCTATGTGGCCATCTGCAAACCCCTGCATTACACAACCATCATGAGCAGTAAAGTCTGTTACCAGCTTATCCTGAGCTCCTGGCTGGCTGCACTCATGCTCATCCTCCCACCACTTAGCCTGGGCCTCCAACTCGAATTCTGTAGTTCCAATGTCATTGACCATTTTGGCTGTGATGCATCCCCGGTTCTGAAGATCTCCTGCTCTGATACAACTTTCATAAAAAAGATAATTGTGATCTTTGCTGTGCTGTTACTCCTCATCACATTAATCTTAGTGGTTCTCTCTTATGCCTACATTGTCAGGACTATTCTGAGATTCCCCTCTGCCCAGCAAAGGAAAAAGGCTTTCTCCACTTGTTCTTCCCACATGATTGTGGTCTCCATGACTTATGGCACCTGTATCTTCACCTACATCAAACGACCTGGGAAGGAAGAACAATTAGTCCACTATCACTTGTCTTGTTCAATTTGGTACTAGAAATGTTAGCAGTCATAATCACCTCAAATACCTATAAAATATGATTCTAAATAAATTTTAGGGCTACATAACCCACAAAGTGATAGATAGAAACAAGTCTCCTGCTGAAGGCAACCTAAGATGGGCAGGAAGGGTCCATCACAGCATGCTGGCATGTGTGAGCCCTTGGTTTTAGCTTCAGGTTGCCCTGACCAGCCCCGCCTGGAGGGACCTCAGAAGAGTGGATCACCAGCAGCTGTGGCAGTTTCTAGAATTATCAACCTATAAATGCCAAAGAAAAAGTGAGCACTCTGTGTGTACTTTGTGGGGAAAAAAGGGTCCGAGAGTGTAGTTTGGCCTCTGTCCCTGGAGGGAGATGTGGCTGAAGCACAGTGGCCACCACCACATGGCTGCTTCAGAGCTTCTGGCCTGCAGATTGTAGGGGGACCAAGTAACCAGCCTGATGGGTAATCACCCTTGCTATAACCTGCTTGGATCTGGATTGCTGTCTAGGGTGGAGGTCCTGGGGTGGGTGACCAGGTGCCAGAGCATGTGGAGGCTTCAGAGAGAACAGTCAACTAATAGATCTGGAAGCTTCGAAAACGCCAGCAATTTGTGACAAAGCTCTCCTCTCTGAAAGCAGAGTTCTACTGTGGCAAAAAGCTCAAAAGTCAAGTAATTGAGTGGCAACATGAGCAAGCAAAGGAAGAAAAGCAAGCACAGCAGTCAAGCTTTAGATTCCTTTTTGGGGGACAAAAAGGATCAAAGCAAGGAAAAGGAAAAAGACAATGAAGTCAGAACTCCTGCACCAAAATCTTCCAAGAAAAATATGAATTGGTTACAGGCCATAGAGGAGCTTAAGAAGGATTTTTAAAACTAAATAAGAAAAGTGGAGGAAAAATTGGGAAGAGAAATGAGAATGAAACAAGAAAACCATGAAAAGAGAGTCAACAACCTGACAGAAGAAAATAACACCTTAAAAAATAGACTAACTCAAATGGCAAAAGAGGCTCAAAAAGCCAATGAGGAGAAGAATGCCTTAAAAAGCCAAATTTGCCAGATGGAGAAAGAATGTCAAAAGCTCACTGAAGAGAATCATTTCTTCAGAATTAGATTGGAGCAAATGGAAGCTAGTGACTCTATGAGAAATCAAGATACTATTTAACAGATCAAAAGAATGAGAAAATAGAAAGCAATGTGAAATATCTCATTGGAAAAACCACTGACCTGGAAAGTAGATCCAGGAGAGATAATTTTAAAATTATTGGACTACCTGAAAGCCATTATCAAAAAAAAGAACCTAGAAAACATCCTTCAAGAAATTCCTAAGGAAAATTGCCCCGATATTTTAGAACCAGAGGGCAAAATAGAAGTTGAAAGAATCCACAGATCACTTCTTGAAAAATATCCCAAAAAGAAAACTCCTAGGAATATTATAGCCAGGTTCCAGTGTTCCCAGATCAAGGAGAAAATATTACAAGCAGTGAAGAAGAAACAATTTGAATACTGTAGAAACACAATCAGGATAACACGGGATCTGGTAGCTTCTACATTTTGAGGGATCAAAGGGATTAGAATATGATATTCCAGAGGTCAAAGGAGCTGGAATTAAAACCAAGAATCACCTGCCCAGAAAGACTGAGTATCATGTTTCAGGGGAATATATGGTCATTCAATGAAATAGGGGACTTTCAAGCATTCTTTTTTTTGTTTTGGTTTTTGGGTTTTTTTTTTTTTGGAGAGGCAAGTGGGGTTAAGTGTCTTGTCCAAGCTCACACCGCTAGTTTTTGTGTTAAGTGTCTGAGGTCAGGTTTGAACTTAGGTTCTCCTAATTCCAGGGCCAGTGCTCTATTCACTGTGTCACCTAGTTGCTCTAAGCGCCACCTAGCTACCCCCAACTTTCAAGAATTCTTGATGAAAACAACCAGAGTTAAATAGAAAAATTTGACATTCAGATACAAGCAGCATGAGAAGGTAAACAGGGAAAAGAAATAATATAGAACTTATCAAAGTTGAACTATTTACATTCCTACATGGAAAAATGATCATTGTAACTTATGAAACTTTTCTCAGTATGAGAATATTTGAAGGGAACGCAAATGTATGTGTGTATATATTCATATATATATATATACATATATATATATACATACATATGTCTATATAGTAGGGTATATGGGCATACGAATACATATGTGAGTGTGTATATATGTGTACAGGTATACATAGACAGAGGGAACAGGACCAATTGAATAGGAAAGGATATACTTAAAAGATGAAACTGAGAGGATAGAGAGGAATTTATATTTATATTATTTATAATTTTTATAATGTTAATATTATATATAATTTATATTTATAAATTTATAATATTTATAATTTATATTATATGCGAGGAGATGGGGAGAGACAGAATGGGGTAAATTATCTCATATAGAAGAGGCAAGGGAAAACAATGGAGGGGAAGAACAGGAAGGCCAAAGGGAATGGGTCAACCTTACTCTCATTGAATTTGACTTAGGGAGGGAAGGACATGCACATTAAATAGGGCATCTCACCCTACCGGAGAGTAGAGAAAAGGGGATAAGAGAGGAGATGATGGGGGAGAGGGCAGGTTGGTGGGGAAGGAATTTAGAAGCACATACTTTTGTAAAGGGACAGGGTCAAAGTAGAGAATAGAACAAGTGGGGGACAGGATAGGATGGAGAGAAATATAGTCAGTCTTTCACAATATATCCAGTATGGAAATGTTTTGCATAGCTACATATGTACAATCTATATTGAATTGCCTATTTTCCCAGTAAGGATGGGTGATGTGGGAGCAAGCAAAAGAATCTGGAATTCAAAGTTTTAAAATCAAATGTTTAAAATATATTATTATTATTATTATTACACACAACTGGGAAATAAGATTTGCAGCCACTGGGGTATAAAGCTCCATATCGCCCTACTGGAAAGTCTGAGGGGGTATGGGGGAGGATATAGGAGAGAGCAGATAGAAGGAGGGGGTATACAATGGGATTGCTATTTTGGGGTGATGCATAGGGAAAAGACAGGGAGAAAATTTGTAACAAATTCTTGTGGAAATGAATGACGTAAACTAAAAATAAACATAAAATTTAATTTGAATCCCACCCCCCCAAAAAAAAAGAAATGTTAGTAGCATCAAAAGAGAAGAAAAAGAAGTTGAAGGAAACAAATTAGGTAAAGAAGAGACTAAGCTATCACTCTTTGCAGATTATTGGATGATATGCTTAGAGAATCCTAGAGAATCATGTAAAAAAACTACTTGAAAGAATAAATAAATATGGCAAAGTTTCAGGATATAAAATAAGCCCACAAAAATCCTTCACATTCCTATATGTTTCTAATTAAATCTAATAGCAAGAGATAGAAAGAGAAATTCCATTTAAAGTTACTGTAGACATTACAAAATATTTGGGAAGCTACCTGCCAAAACACACCCAGGACCCATATGAACAAAATTACAAAAAACTTATCACACAAATAAAGTCACTTCTTACTAATTGGAAAAGCATCAGTTGCTCGTGGCTGTGTCGAGCTAATAGGAAAAAAATGACAATTTTACCTAAATGAATTACATATTTAATGCCATCCCAATCAATCTACCAAAAAATTACTTTACAGAGCTAGAAAAAATACTAACAAAATTCATTTGGAAGAACAAAAGGTCCAGAATATCCAGGGAATTAATAAAAAGAAATGCTAGGGAAGGTGGTCTAACCATACCAGATTTTAATCCATATTGTAAAGCATCAGTCATCAAAGCTACTTGGTACTGGATGAGGAATAGGGTACTGGATCAATGGAATAAATTGCGTACACAAGACGCAGTACTCAATAACTATAGTAATCTCCTATTTGATTAACCCAAAGACCCCAGTTTTGCGGATGAGAACTCACTATTTGATGAAAACTGCTGAGAAAAGTGGAATAGAGTATGGTAGAAATTGGGCAAAGACTAATATATAACACCATACACCAAAATCAAGTCTTAATAGTTGCAAGATCTAGATATAAAGGCTGATATTGTAAGCAATCTGGGAGAGCAAGGAATAGTTTACATGTCAGATTTATGCAGAAGGGAAGATTTTATCACCAAACAAGAGTTAGAGAGCATTATAAAATGCAAAATGGATAATTTTGATTACATCAAATTGAAAATTTCTACACAAATAAAGCCAATGTAACCAAGATTAAAAGGGAAGTGGAAAACGGAAAGAATTTCTACAACCAGTGTCTCTGATAAAGGCATGATTTCTAAAATATACAGACAATTGAGTCAAATCTATAAGAATACAAGTCATTCCCCAATTGATACATGGTGAAAGGATATGAACAGGCAGTTTTCAGAGGACTAAATTAAAGATATCTATAAGCATATGAAAAAAATTTTCTAAATCACTATTGATTAGAGAAATGCAAATCAAAACAACTCTGAGGTACCACATCTCACTGGTCAGATTTGTTAAGATGACAAAACAGGAAAATGATAAATGCTGCAGAGGATATGGAAAAATTGGAACACCAAGACATTGTGGTGGAGTTATGAACTGATTCAACCATTCTGGAGAGCAATCTGGATCTATGCCCAAAGGGCTATAATTGAGTGCACACCCTTTGACCCAGCAATACCACCGTTAGGGTTGTATCCCAAAGAGATCATAGAAGTGGGAAGAGGACCCATATGTACAAAATGTTTATGGCAGCTCTTTTTGTGGTGGGAAAGAAGTGGAAATCAAGGGGATGCCCATCAATTGGGGAATGGCTGAACAAGTTAGGGTAGATGAATGAAATGAAATACTATTGTGCTATAAGAAATGAGGAGCAGGCAGACTTCGTAATAACCTGGAAAGGTTTATATAAACTGATGCTTAGTGAACAGAGCAGAACCAGGAGAATTGTACACAATTACAGACACATTGCATGTGTGATGATTAACTTTGATAGACTGGGCTCCTCTCAGCAATGCAAGGTTATAAGACAATTCCAAAAGAGTCATAATGGAAAGAGATATCCAAATCCAGAGAAAGAAGAACAGAGTCTGAATGTGGATGGAAGCAAACTATTTGCTCTCTTTCTTTTTCTCGTTTTATTTTGTTTCATCTTTCCCATTGTTCATTCCATTGCTGATAATCCTTCTTTACAACCCGACTTTTGTTTAATGTGAACATATTTGTAGATTCTATATTTGATTGCTTGCCCCTTTGGGGTGAGAGGGAGAGGGAGGGGGAGAAAAGGTGAAACACAAGGGATTATGGAACTGAATGTTGTAAACTAAAAGCAAATAAATTAATAAAAAAGAATAATCATAGAAGATGAGAGAGCATGGAAGCATCACGATCCATGGGCATTTATGAATGCATTGCACCCATCAATAAGTTGGAGATCCATTCAATACTCATATTGCATCATGTTGTTAGCTAGAAAGACTTGTCTGCAACAAGATGATGACATATCTCAGAATCCTATGGGATACAGAGTGATTGGGATTACTTTGAAATCTGTTCTGCTCCTGGGAATCCCCAATATCTTCTCCCCTGCCTTTGGACTAGGAACCACTCTGATACCATACACAAAGATAATAAGATTAAATGTTTTTTCACTGTAGAGCAGTGTATCTGATGATATTAAGTCATACTCTGTTCTCTGTGGGCACCAGCCAAAGTTAATTACATAGGAGATTCATTAGTGCTACTTAAACCTGAGTCCCTAAGGACTGTTTTCTTTGTACACTCTTGTCATACTAAAACACCTAGAGTAGATTAAGCAGATAAACAAATGTTATTTGTTGTTATTCATGGTAAATATATAAGAAAACCTGCTTTATTAACCAGAAAGATCAGAACTTCTAAAATAAAAAGTAGATTCAAATATTACTTTTTTTACACTAGGTCTGCCTTCTTTGCAGGTACAAAGAGTATAGAGATATATGACAAGGAAATGGGAAGTAGTCACAGGTCAGCCTGTGTGTACAGGTGTCTTGGTTGTAGAAACAAAGTGTGACCAGAAATGTCCATACAGTTATGATTTTAGGATTAAAACTAGAAAAGAGTTCTGAGACTATCTCATCCAAACCATTCATTTAAAAATAAGAAAACTGAGGATCATTAAAGAAAAGCAATTTACCCAAAATAGCGCATCATAAAGAGCATAGCTGGATCTCAAAGATTTCAAATCTACTATTTCTTTCATTAAACCATGTTGCCTTTGCTCACTCACTGTTGCTCAGCATTGAGTCATAACAGAAACCTTTGGGGCTACTCTATCCAGTGAAACCAGAGAACTGCCAGAAAAGTAAGTATGGGAATGGTTTTCCATGTCACAAATTTTCATTTTGGATTTCTAAGGATGGAAAGTATGAGACCATAAAAATGCAAGATTGAGACAAATATTATGAATGTTTCAGGGTTGTTTTTCTACTAAATGGTACACTTTTCCATTAAGTAATAAAACCTTTGAATTTAACCCCTTAGATAGGGGCAAGTGAGTCAGCTTTCTTTAGGGATAGGGAATTAAATGCTTGCTTCTGTGCTTTGAAGCTCCTTTGTCTTCCTAGCTCTACTGCATCCAAAGATACCTCCTCTCTTCTCATACAGTGTACTTACTGAAATTCTACAGTTAATGCTGATTCTTTTGGACTACACCACTCCCAAATTTAAAAAGCACCAAACCTTGTAAGACAGGGTAGTTTGGGGTCAATAACAAAGGAATATAAATTGGTTAAGAACCTTTCTTTCTGAAACAGCTCATTTTACCCCACTAGAGAGGGATCATAAATATTATATTAACAAGGAGCTAGATACCCTGGATACCTTATTTAGAGAGCTTCTTCCAGCTGAGTATGCTCTGAGATATACAAGGG
The DNA here is from genome assembly GCF_028583685.1 of Petaurus breviceps papuanus. Lineage (NCBI taxonomy): Eukaryota > Metazoa > Chordata > Mammalia > Diprotodontia > Petauridae > Petaurus > Petaurus breviceps. The sequence continues at coordinate 365,464 of NW_027186073.1, read as the reverse complement.
TTTTCCACAAACAAATAAATGTCACCTCCTCACTCGTGCAAAACAAAGGACAAAATTATTTAATTTTACCTCTCTGAGAGCTCCAGAAATATGGCAAAAACTCTTATCTGTTCCCTCTAATTCCAAAATCTAAATGGCACGAAAAATGTCGAGTTTATCGGATATACTTTCAGACGAGTAATTCTTGTGCATTGACATCTATTCCCCTCACCTTTCTCTAGTGTAAAAGCTGGGTTACCACATAATCCTTTATTTGGAATATTTGCCACTAAATTTGGGAATTGAAATAGGTAATAGAAAGGGATCGTGTCACTTTATTTTAAAATTTCTTCAGAGGAAACAGGGAGACTTTCTTCCAGCTATTGCATAAGTGTCCCTATTTAATATAGCCCTTCAATATTAAAAGCACTCTTCTCACAATTACTCTGTGAGGTAAATTATGTAAATATTACTAAGTCCATTGTACAGATGAGAAAATGTAGACTCAAAGATTGCCAAAAATCTCAAGTAACATACATAAGAGTCGGAAAATTTAAAACAAGGTCTACTGACACTCTGGTGTGTGGTTAAAGAAAAAGAGGGTGATTAGATAAAAGTGTCTCATATTCCTCTTTACTCTTTGTACCTGAAAATAAGATGGGTGTAGTGTTTTTTTAAAGAATAAATTTTATAGATCATCTGCCAATTTATAATTTGTTTATGTTTAACTTTTGTTTTAATTTAGAGTTCCAAATTCCCTTCCTCCTTCCAGTCCCTCCACAGACTCATTGAGAAGGCAAGCAGTATGATATCAATTATGCATATGAAATCATGTGAACCATGTTTTTATGCTGGCAATGTTGCCAAAAAAAAGAAAATTGAAGTGAAAAAAATGGACTTCAATCTAGACTTAGAATTCATCAGTTCTCTCTCTGAAGATGGATAGCATTTTTCATCAAAAGACCTTTGAAATTATCTTTGATCATGGTATTGGTCAGACTACCTAGGTCTGTCACATTTGATCATCATTACAGTATTACTGGTCCAGTGTACAACATCCTCCTGGCTTTGCTCACTTCACTTTCCACCAGTTCATATAAGTTTCCCAGGTTTTTTTGAAACCATCCTGTTCATCATTTCTTATAGTAATCTAGAATTCCATCACAATCACACACCAGACCTTGTTCAGACATTCCTCAGTTGATAGGTATCCTTTCAATTTCTAATTCTTTGCCACAAAAAAAAATCTGCTACAAATATTTCTATACATATTGGTCTTTTTCCTTTTTTCTTTTATCTCTTTGGGAAACAGATCTGGTACACATTTAATGCTCATTGGCATAGTTCCAAATTGTTCTCTAGATTAGTCAGGTGATTTCACAACTGCACCACCAGAGCATCAATGTCCTAATTTTTCAACATTGCCTCCAAAATTTGTCATTTTCCTTTCTGTCATATTAGCCAATCTAAGAGGCATACGGTAGTATCTCAAGTTGTTTTAATTTGCATTTCTCTAATCAATAGTGATTTAAGCATATTTATGTGACTAAGAAGAGCTTTGATTAATTCTTCTGAAAACTGCTCCTATCCTTCTACCATTTATCAATTAAGGTATGGCTCATATTTTTATAAATTTCACTCAGTTAACTATACGTTTGAGAAATGAGACCTTCATAAGAAAAACATGCTGCATAATTTTTTCCAGTTTTCTCCTAATCTTGGCTGCATTAGATTTCTTTCTGCATAAGTTGTTTAATTATATAAAATTAAAATTACTCACATTACTTCCCATGATCATTCCTGTCCATATTTTGGTTATAAATTCTTCCCTTAACCTGACATTTAAAGTTTTCCATGCTCCAATATGATAAAAATATAATCATTTATTTCTAAAATATGTCTCCATTGGGACCTTAGCTTGGTAAACAGTGTGAGATGCTGGTCTAGTTTCTGCCAAACTACTTTCCAGTCCTCAGCAATTTTTATCAAATACTGAGTTCTTGCCCAAATTTTGGGACCTTTGGATTTATCAAAGACTGAGTTGCTATGGTCACTTGTTCCTATGTATTTTGCACATAATCCATTTCACTGATCCACTACTCTATTCATAAGCTGGTACCAGCTTGTTTTTAAGATTATCACTTGGTAACATATAGTCTGAGTTCTGGTACTGCTAGGCCGATATTCCTGACCATAAATTCTTCCAGATTTATTTGTTATTATTTTTTCTAACTCTTGGAAATTATATTCATATGCAACTGATTAAGGAAGTTAATTTAGATAGTATCATCATTTTAATTAAATTGGCTTTAATTAAATTTTGGCTTTAATTTAATCTACCTTTGAGTAATTTATATTTCTCCACTAGTTTAGATCTCATTTTGGTGAGAAAAGTGTTTTGTAATTGTGTTCATATCTTGGGCGTGTATTGGCAGGTGGACTTATAAGCATTTTATATTGTCTGCAATTATTTTAAATGGAATTTTTCTTACTATATATTCCTTCTGGATTCTTTTGGGAACAAATAGAAATACTGATGTTTTTTCTGGGATTAATTAATTAATTCTGAAACTCTTCAAGATCTATTCATTTTTCCAACGAATTTTCAGGAAAGTTTCCAAATAATCCCTATTATAAATAATATTCGATGATGGTTTTAACTACAAATTACTTATTTTAAGGAGATGTCCATTTATTCATGAGTATTCTAATATTTTAGTAGGAATGGGTGTTGTATTTTGTCAAGAGCTTTTTCTGCACCTACTCAGCTGATTTTTCTTATTTTTTCCTGTTGATTTGGTCTATTTGATTATTGTTTTCCTAATATTAACACATCCCTGCATTCCTGGAATAAATACCACCTAGTCATAGTTTATTACCTATCTGATATATTGCTGGAATCTCTTTGCTAGTGTTTTATTTAACATTTTGTGCATTAATAGGGATTAGGGAAATTGTTCTATAGTGTTCTTTATGGTTTTGCTTTTCATGATGCAGATATCAAATCCATATTTGTGTCATAACAGGAATCTGGTAGGAATCCTTCTTTGATTATTTTTCTAGTTTATATACTACTGGAATTAATTATTTTTTCCATATTTGGAAGAATTAACTTGTAAATCCATCTGATCCTGGGAATTTTTTCTTGGGTAGCCTATTTCTTACTTGTCCAATTTCTTTTCCTGAGAAAGGGTTATTTAAGTATTCAGTGGTGAAGATATGAATGAAAATTAATAAGAAGATTTTTAAGGGGATTGAAATGTAAATGGTGTTAGTTATAAAGACATATAAAATGCATGTATGTAGATAGGCTAGACAATGGTAAGAAAGAATATTATTAAATAACAATAATAATCTTTAAATTAAACCATTACGTGTTCTCTCAAATTTATAGCTGAGAGGTGCTCAAATCGACAAGTCAGTGATAATTGTTTTTTTATCAAGTAAAATGATGGTCCAGCGATAACTTCCATTGCCTTTCCTTCTGATTCCCGGGACTAATGTACATTTTGTGACCCTCTTCCTCAGATCTAATCACTCTCTTCTTTTACACACAGATCAATCAGAAATCAGGAATGAGAAACCACACAGAGATAACATTATTTATCCTTCGAGGACTAACAGATGATCCATGGCTAAAGGTTCTGATTTTCATCTTTCTCTTTTTCACATATATTTTGACTATAATTGGGAACCTGATCATCATCACCCTCACCTTGATGGATGCACAACTTAAGACACCCATGTATTTCTTCCTCAGAAACTTTTCCTTTATAGAAATGGCATTCACAACTGCCTATGTTCCAAGATACCTGTATAGTTTGTCAACTGGAGACAATACCATTACATATAATGCTTGCTTTGCCCAAATATTTTTTGTTATTCTTCTTGGGGCAACGGAATTTTTTGTTTTGGCCACCATGTCCTATGATCGCTATTTGGCCATCTGCAAACCTCTGCACTACACAGCCATCATGAACAGCAAAGTCTGCAACCAGTTTCTCCTGAGTTCTTGGCTGGCTGGGTTGATGATCATCCTCCCACTACTTAGTGTGGGCTTCCAGATGGAATTCTATGACTCCAATGTTATTGATCACTTTGGCTGTGAAGCATTTCCCCTGATAAAGATTGCATCCTCAGACACGCAATTCATAGAGAAAATGGTTTTCGTCCTTGCTGTGTTGACAGTCATTGCCACCTTCTTCCTAGTACTTCTGTCCTATGCACAGATTATCAAGACTGTTCTCAGATTCCCCTCAGTTCAACAAAGGAAAAAGGCCTTTTCTACTTGCTCTTCCCATGTCATTGTCGTCTCCATCACTTATGGCAGTTGCATCTTCATCTATATCAAACCCTCTGCAAAAGACGTGGCTTTGAATAAGGTGGTGTCAGTGCTTGTAACTTCAGTTACCCCTGTTATGAACCCCTTAATTTATGCCCTAAGAAACAAGCAAGTGATACAAGCTTTTAAAGACTTGGCCAAAAAGATTTTCTTCCTCTCAAAGGAATAAAAAACTATTGACTTATGGATGCCAAATGATAAGAGAAAATCTAAATGACCTTTAAATACCTGTACTGTATTCCATTGACCTTTTTCATTTCCCTTCCCAATCACCCTTGACAACAGCCCAGTCACTGTAACCTTCTCACACTTCCCTTCTCTTAAACTGAAAATCCTCCAACCCACAAATAATAAAGGTTTCTTCTGACCCTCATCCTCCATTGTCAGGTTCACTTTTGAAATACCACTGCACTTTCACTAAAACAAAATCTTTTTTCCTCACAAGATCATATATAGGGAGTCATTATATGGCAAAGTTGTGAAATCATCACTTCTACCTATAAGATGTCCTTAGAAGTCATCTAGCCCAATCCCTTTGGTACTGTATTCATTCCTGCTGATATGTGTACCTGTTGGCAATATTCCTTGCCTCAATTCTTTTTCTTCACTTTCTGTGTGCCAACACTTAATTCCCTTTTTCTCATACTCTATATATACACTCCTCATTTCTTCTTCCTGATCACATCTAACCAGTTTTCTGATATGATTTTCCAAAATGACCAGTAACAAATTAGAAGCAAGTTGCTTCTCTTCAGATCTCCTGCAGCACTACAGTTGTCCCTTATCTACTTTGAATTACAATGATTTTTACACCCGTTCTTTTCTCCCCAACTTGATTGGAAGCTAGTGGAGGGAAAGGACTAGGGATTATTCATCTGCAACACACTACTTTGTACATAGTAACAGTTAATACATTTTGTTGAATTTTATTGGTCAGTGGGAAGAAAGATATAATTTTCATGGTTAGGGTAGGAATACAAGACATTTAGAAATTAGGAAATACTAAATGAATAAAAAAAATAGAATACAGAAGCTGATTCTAGAAAAAGAAATCATTGAATTCTTCTCAGTCAGAGAATTTAAACAACCAGTACTGCTTAACCAAGCTTCAGCAGCATAAAACCAAGTTCTGACTGAAAGAAAATTAAAGGAGGATAGAACTTAATACAAAAGTATTCTATTGTTGAATAGACAAATTGGACTATTGTGGCTTTATATATGAGAGGAATACACTTTTGAAAATAATGAGAAAAGGTATATGATAATAAAATGAGCAATTTGCTGCATACAAGAAATATCAAAAATTATGAAAATGAAAGCAGAAAAATATTTTCTCAACATAATGCAATTCCAACTTTGCAGCAGTTGCATTTATGACTATATTAGACAACAATAAAAATTCACAAGATCAAGAGAGATAAACTGGAAAACCATTTTATGCTTTAAGGCATCACAATGAAAGATTATGAAATATATATAATGGCATGGTATTCCATATTGGCACTTCATAAATTAAAATATAACTGAATCTATATATACTGCAACACAATTAATTGTGGAATTTAATGTTTTTCTGTGAGAATTGAATAGCTTTTTTTTTTGCTTTTTGAAGAGGGGAATGCAGGGCAATTGGGATTAAATTACTTGCCCAAAGTCACGTGGCTAGTAAGTGTTAAGTTTCTGAGGTCACATTTGAACTCAGGTCCTCCTGACTCCAGGGCCGGTGCTCTATTCATATATTCTATATATGTGCTACCTAGCTGCCCCTGAACAGCTTTTAAAGAAAGAATAAAACAGCTAAATAAAAATATACTTGAAAGACTCTTTTTGTTTTCTGAATAAGAATATTAAAGATTATACCTATTCATGAGTATTACATATAAATATCCATCAAATTAAAATTATTCTTATGAAAAGACAGGATATATTTTATATGCCAAAGCTCATTATAACAATAATGAATTCAAGCAATATAAATAATCAAGAATTAAAACAATAACAAAGCAAACCAATAATTGTACGATTCAACTAAACTGGATCTCAACAGAAAATGAAGTTAACAAATCAATCAGTCAGTAAGCACTGACTGAATTCAACAGCCATTTATTAATCAACTGCAGCGCACCAGGTAGAATAGGAGGTTCTGGATACACACAGACAAAAATGAAACAGTCCCTATCGTCAAGGAGCAGACATTCTACATGGGCAAACAACAATTTTACAGAGAGACAAATGCAAAATATATCAATAATAAATATAATTTGGTGGAATGTGGGGAATACTAACAACTGAGGGAAACAGGAAAGGTCTCTTACAAGGAGGTGAGCTATAGTTCAACCTTGAATGTAGTCTGGGATCCCAAGAGTCAGATATGAAACAGGAGAGCATTATGGGCATAGATATTGATGAGATGCTTGTGCTCAGGCCCCAGCACTAAGACCACATCTCTGGAAGGAACCCAGCCCTGTGCCACCCTCCATAAGAAAATCTTTGCCTTTTCCAAACACATCCAGGCCTAACCCTGCAATTCCTTTGATAAAGGCTATCAGTGCAAGACACTGGGGTGCTGGCACAAGGACTATCCTGGTGAATGTCCAAGGATTATGCCTCCGGCAACTCTTTGTGTAAACTGAACTATCTGTCCCCTCAACAAAGCTATCTCTGCTGACTCTGGATTTTTCCATACATTCCTTTCCCTGTCCCTTTTCCATATAAGCTTTGGAATCACTCCTGTCAGGTTGCAAGTTCCTTAAGGAACTTAACTCACTTTGCCACTTGACTGGAAGACTGTTTGAATGTGTGAATTCATTCCAAGTGACACCTCCCTGTACCTGACATTTTGGGGATCCCAGAACCCCTAAACTGTGTCAGTATCCATTTGTGTAAACATATAAATTTACAAGATAGGATATCATGGATAGGGTATAAGAAGCAGGTCAATTTGGCTGTGACACAAAGTAAATGAGAGCACATCATGTTTACTTACCCTAGATAGTTGGAGCAAGATTACAAAAAACTTCGTATGCCAAAAAGAAGTTTATTTTTTCATATTGGCAGTAGAAGGAAAAAACGGAATTTTCCACATCAAAGAACAGACCTGTAGAATGTCAGTTTGGCAGCTATGTATATAATGGATTGGAGAGGAAGGACATAGTAGAGAAGGAGACCAGTTAGGTGACTATTGAAGAAGATCAGATGAGAGGTAATGAGAATTTGTCGTGTACGTACAGGAGGAGACAGAGGGAAAATATGTTATGGAAGTAAAAACTGACAAGAATTTTTTTTTGCCTCCTTTTTGTACTTGACCCTCATCTTAACTCTCCATCCAGCTTTTACTATTTCACTACTCTACCCTGTACTTATCCCACCAAAATTGACTAAATGAAATTCAATGTTGCTCTCTCCCCATGTAATGGTTGTTGCAGGTCCAACAAATTTTTCATATCCTGTTCTTTTTATCAAATTTATGAAATAAATGTTGTTTGTTGATTTTAGAGTCCTTCCCAAAAGAACAATTTAGTTTCTAGTTTGTAATTGTTTTCATTTATTTCTCTTTTTTTAATTTGAGATCTTCAATGAAATGTTTGAAATTTCTTTTGTTTTAGTTTCCCCCTGAGTCATGAATAGGGATGACTTGAAGTCATAAAATGGTTATATGTGCAAAGTACCTTTTTCAATGCTGCCAATTATTGAATTAAGTGCATATTTTCATAAGACTATGTGAAAGTGCCATAAGACTTATAATAAGTAGTATATGCCTGAGAAAATAACAAAAACAGGAATGATAATAACAGCTAATATTTAAATATAATTTCGAGGTTTGCAAAGCTCTTTACAAATATTATCTTATTTTATCCTCATAACAACTCTGAGAGGTAGATGCTATTATTATCTTAATTTTGTAGATGAGGAGACTAGGTCCAAGAGGACTCAATTTCCTTGCCCAGGATCAGGCAGCTAGTCAGGACACCTATATTTGAACTCCAAACTTGTGACTCCAGGTGAAGGGCTCTGTGCCACCTTTAATACTTAGATACTGTGGGGAGTCTACAATTGGTATTTTTTACATTTTTTTCAGTTTGATAAGCATCAGTTGCTTTCAGGTGTCTAATTCAACTATCGTGACATAAAATTCACTGAGTAGTGTTTATGTAAAACAATTTACTTTCTGAACTCTATAATCGTGGAGTTAAATTGGTTGCAATAGACTGTCATGATATGCATACTGAAATTCATAGAGGTCAGGGGCAGCTAGGTGGTTTAGTGGATAGAGCACCAGCCCTGGAATGAGGAGGACCTAAGTTTAAATCCAGCCTCAGACACTTGATATTTTCTGACTGTGATCCTGGGCAAGTCACTTGACCCTGATTGCCTCACTAAAAAGTAAGAAATTCATAGAGGTCTTCTGATATGAGGAGTGAGTAAAAATAAGGACATCAGAAAGAAAGTTTTGCATTTCTAAACATTTTTATGTCTTTATAGATTGCAAGGTAGACAATAAGGTCAGACCTAAGAGACCACTCAGAACGTATGGTGTAAATTACCTAATCATTTTAATCATTCAAAAATGTCTATCATACTGACATTGAGAAAAATCCAGGCTTTCTTCTAAGGAGTAAAGATAAGTTAAGAGAAGAGAATTTTTTTTATCTTTTATTTTTTTTAATGCTTTATTAACTTCTGATTTACATCGTTCGTTTCTGCCAGATTTTGAGTTACAAATTTTCTCCCCGTTTTTCCCCCACCCATCCCCCCAAAACAGCAGTCCCACAGGATATCCCCCCCTCTGATCTGCTCTCTCCCATATTTTCTCCCATACCCATTTCAACTTTTCCAGTAGGGCATGGTGGATCTCTATATTTCCCAATTATATGTAAAACAATATTGATAATAGTATATATATATTTAAACATTTGATTTTAAAACTTTGAATTCCAGATTCATTCCCTTCCTCCCTTATCACCCACCCTTACTGGGAAGATAAGCAGTTCAGTATAGGTTGTACATGTGTGGCTAATGCAAAACAATAACATAGCAGATATATTGTAAAAGACTGACTATATTTCCCTCCCTCCTATCCCACATCCCACTTGTTCTATTCTCTACTTTGATCCTGTCCCTTTTCAAAAGTGGGTGCTTCCAACTTCGCTCCCCCCCAGCCTGCCCTCCCTTCCATCATCCCCCCTCACATCCCCTCCCCACCCCTATTCTCCTGGAGGGTGAGATCCCCTATTTAGTGTGTATTTCCCTCCCTCCTCAAGCCAGATTCAATAGGAATAAGGTTGACCCATTCCCTTTTGCCTTCCTATTCTTCCCCTCCATTGTAACCATTTTCCCTTGCCTCTTCTGTATGAGATAGTTGCCCCACTCTGTCTCTCCCCATCTCCTCTCATTATATTCCTCTCACCTCTTAATTTCACCTTTTAAGTATCATCCCTTCCTGTTAATTGGTCCCGTGCCCTCTATCTATGTATACCGGTAAACATATATACACACATTCACATATGTACTCATATGCCTGCATACCCTCATATAAAGACATATATATATATTTCTAATCCCTTCAAGTACTGAGAAAAGTTTCATAAGTTACAATTATTGTTTTTCCATGTAGGAATGTTAATAGTTCAACTTTGGCCAAGTGGCTCAGCAAGCAAGAGCACCGGCCTCAGTGCCGGGAAGACCCGGATCAAATCCGGGCCCAGACACCCAGCACCACACCCAGAAACAACAACTGGCTGTGCAACCCCGAGCAAGCCACTCAACCCCAATTGCTTAAAAAAAAATAGTTCGACTTTGATAAGTTCCTTATAATTTCTTTTCCCTGTTTACCTTCTCATGCTTCTCTTGCTTCTTGTATCTGAATGTCAAATTTTCTATTCAGCTCTGGTTTTTTCAGCAAGAATGCTTGAAAGTCCTGTATTCCACTGAATGACCATATTTTCCCCTGAAACAGGATACTCAGTTTTGCTGGGTAGGTGACTCTTGGTTTTAATCCCAGCTCCCTTGACCTCCGGAATATCACATTCCAGGCCCTTCGATCCCTCAGTGTAGAAGCTGCCAGATCCTGGGTTATCCTGATTGTGTTTCCACAATATTCAAATTGTTTCTTCCTGGCTGCTTGTAATATTCTCTCCTTAATCTGGGAATTCTGGAACCTGGCTATAATATTCCTAGGAGTTTTCTTTTTGGGATCTTTTTCAGGAGGTGATCGGTGGATTCTTTCAACCTCTATTTTGCCCTCTCATTCTAAAACATCAGGGCAGTTTTCTTTGAGAACTTCCTGGAGGATGCTTTCCAGGCTCTTACTTTGGTCATGGCTCTCAGGCAGTCCAATAATTTTTAAATTATCTCTCCTGGATCTATTTTCCAGGTCAGTGCTTTTTCCCATGAGATATTTCACATTGCCTTCTATTCTTTCATTTGTTTGGATCTGTTTAACAGCATCTTGATTTCTCATAAAGTCATTAGCTTCCATTTGCTCCAATCTAATTCTGAAGCAATGATTCTCCTCAGTGAGCTTTTGAGATTCTTTTTCCATCTGGCAAATTCGACTTTTTAAGGCATTCTTCTCCTCATTGCCTTTCTGAGCCTCTTTTGCCATTTGAGTCAGTCTGTTTTTTTAAGGTATTATTTTCTTCAGTCAGGCTGTTGACTCTCATTTCATAATTTTCTTGCATTGTTCTCATTTCTCTTCCCAATTTTTCCTCCACTTCTCTTATCTGCTTCTTAAGGTCCTCTATGGCCTGTAACCAGCGTATTTTCCTTTGAAGCTTTTGGTGCAGGAGTTCTGACTTCACTGATTTCCTCCTGTTCCATGCCTTGCTCCTTCTTATCCCCAAAATAGGAGTGTAATGTTGGAATCTTCTGTCTGCTTTGTTTCCTTTGCCTGGTCATTTTGCCACTCAATGATTTGACTTTTTGGCTTTTTGCCACAGTAGGACTCTGCCACCAGACAGGGGAGTTTTCGTCCCAAACGCTGGGGTTTTCTCAGCTGCCGGAGGTATTAGATGGGTGCCCTCTCTGAGGTCTCCACACGCTCTGGCAAGCTGGACACACACCCCAGGACCTCTACCCTAGACTGCAATCCAGATCCAAGCAGGTTAAAGCAAGAGCAATGACCCCTCAGACTGGTGCTTGGTGCCCCTACACTCTGCATACCAGGAGCTGAAGCCACCACATGGCGCTGGCAGGTTGTGCCCGCGTCTCAGCGGTTTCTCGCCCCATGGGTAAAAGCCATGCACTCCCACTTACTGGGTCCCAAAGTCCAGAATGCACTGGCCTCTCACCTTGTCCTTCGCGTCTATGTGTTGATAAATCTGGAAACGGCCACAGCTGCTGCTGATCTGGAGTCCCTCTGCCTGGTGGCTGGTCAGGCCTGCCCTGGGGCTAAAGCCTCGGCGTGGGGCTGGGCTCGGCTCCCAGAGCGCTGCGCTGGCTGATTCCTGCCGGCCTGCCGGGATGTTCTCAGCGGGAGGTTAGCTTCTCTGTGTCATTTTGTGGGTTCTGCAGCTCCAAAGTTTGTTTAGAGTCCCCTTTTTACATGGATTGGGGAGGGTGGAAGCCGGAGCTGCGGGAGGGTCGTGCTTCTACTCCGCCATCTTGGCTCCGCCCCCTAGAAGAGAATTTTTAATGAGGGAGACTAGACAGCAAAAAAAATGGGGAATATTTCTTGAACTATCACTAGAAAGATTGCCTGAGGGCAAGGTCAAAGCCTAGCTCTCCTATAACTGAAAGAGAAACCTCGCCTGTGTAAAGGGTCAAAGAAACACATCCTATTGCAAAAAAAAAAAGGTTATATCACCTAAGAACCAGATGTAGGTATCTGAACTAAAGCAAATGTGCCATTTGAAGGAAAGGGTCAAAGAACCTGCTTTTGAATTTGTGTCCTCCCTGAGTATAGAAAACACCAGAATCACAAATCAGGAATACTTGCAAAAGCAAGAGACTTAGGAGGTCAGGGAAGGGTATTGCTGGAAAAATGAAAGCATTCAAGCAATGGGTACAGAATACACAAGGGAGCCCACCATAAGAGAACTCGATTGCAGCTTCTTCTTTCCTTTTCCTTACTTTTCTTTCTTTTCCTTTTCTTTCCTTTTCCTTTTTGCAGCTACTTCTAAAACATCTTTGTGCATATGGGTCACAGAAGCAAAGAAAGAAACCCATACTATGGATACAAATATGCAGGCAGAAGACCTCATGAGAAGGGGATCATGAAGAATACCATGCCATTTGGAAAGATAAAAGGTCAATGGAACAGAGACTCCAACAGTCTCATACAAGAATGCCACCATCAGGATAAAACCAAAAAGAGAATTATCTTCAATTGCATCACAAAGGAAATGGCAAAAAGGAGATGGACACAAATGAAGCTTTGATAGACACTGACCTTCATCAGAATAAGGAGATGGTGATAGGAAAGAGGTCCCACTCGACCTACCAAAGAGCAAGAAGGACTTCATCCTCAATTCCTACTCAGACTCATACACCCACATAGAGATAATGGGGAAGATAAAGAATGTGTCCTGCTTTGCTGTCCTAGACAGTGGATCTCAAGGGACCATAATTTTCTAAGCATTTTATGAGGCATTTAAGAAAGGTTACTTTACAATTATGGTTTTAAAGAAACTGGGGTGCATCAGAAGTTTACTAAGGAAGTAGTTAACAGGAAGGCAGACATTGTGGCTCAGCCATTGTAGTAATGCTTGTTTATTCACATATATAATAATGTTTTGCATATTCTTTCCTTTTATGAACTTGTTATTGCTAATTTTGCATTTTTGCTATTCTGTTTATTTGCTTGTATATTATGTGTGTGCTACTCTACTATAGATATTTGCATGTTACATGTCCCACATATAATTTAGACATTTACTCACTGAATAAGCTGATCAAAAAATCATCAGATATCTTTTTCACTGCCTACTATGTGCTAGAAATTATTCTAAGAATTAAAAACAAAAGTATATAGACTAAAAAATCCCAATAGAAAGGAGATTATATTTTAATGGTGGACACAAAAACTTATTCAAAGGAAGTTTTTATTTTTCAATTTTCTTTCTCCCTGATTTTCAGAATCCCAGTTTGTTGTTTAGAGTTTTTTTATTATTCTTCTAGCTTTCTATTTGTGTTAGCTAGGTGATGCAGCACCTGGATCTATAGTACAGTTAGGTCTGTAGTCAGAAAGACAAAGTTTCTTGAGTTCAAATTTTGCCTCAGACACTTAGTAGCTGTGTGACCCTGTCCAAGTCATTCAGCCTTGTTTGCCTCACTTTCTTCATCTGTAAAATTATAAACATAAATAATAATGTGATAAAAATAATCAATATATTTTTAAAAATAAAAAAGCAGAAAATGGCACATCACTCCAGTATCTTTTCCAAGAAAATCCCAAATGGAGTCACAAAGAGATACACATCACTGAAATGATAGAACAACATCTAGTTTTTCAGTTGTCAATTCAATTCAGTGATTTTATTCTCTCTCTATTTTGTTGGTGGAAGTACTTATAGATGCAATTTTCTCTGAAGAACTGTGTAATTACATCCCACAAGTTTTAATATATTGTCTCATTATTTCAATTTTCATCAACAAATTCTTCTGTTGCCTCTATAACTTGTTCTTTGACCCACCAATTCTTTGGAGTAAATCATTTATCCCATCATTTATGTTTAATGCTTTCTTCAAAGGCTCGTGATTCAACATTATTCCATTTCATTGAGATGATTACATGTGCTTAATATTTCTGCTTTTCTGAATTTTGGTGAGGTTTATATGCCCAAATATATGAGAGTTTTGTAAAGGTGCCATACAGGATCTCTGTTCTCATTCAATAAACATCACAGATTTACCATCTATAATTTTTCTAAAGTCCTATACAGGTCTTATTTTCATTTCTATTTAAATACTTGTTCTATTTGTCTATGTCTAAATTAGTTCATTAGGATTCCTTGTTATTACATTTCGACTGTCCATTTGCCCTGCAATACAATTAGCTTGTCCTCGAAGTATTCAGATACTATGGAATTTGGCATGTATATAGACAAACGTGTGTTTTACTGGCATATACTATATGTGATAACTGATACTGATTGATTATCTATGGTTCTTTTCAATATTTTGATTTTTTGAAAAACATTTCTTGTCCCATTGAGTCTACATTTTCTGTTTGGCCCATTCTAATGATAAGGGAACTGAGTTAAGTATGATTTCTCACATTCTTTTCTATTTCATATATTTATTTTCTAAGGCATCAATTCTCCTTGTCATCAATTTCTTCCTAGATATTTCATTTGGCATCTCTTGCTTCATCTCTTAAAAGTATTCTTTTACATCCTTGTGGTCAGGAGTTGGGTTTTTCTTTTCTTAATCCAAGACTCTGTTTGGAATTATGGGAATGTAATGTCAGATATAATAATTTTGTAGGTCATAATTTGAATTACATTTTAAGTTACAGGGTAGGATCCTATGGGAAATTGTTATGATTCTTTTAAAAGCTATCATTAGAATATTAAATTTAAAAAGTAATGTAAAGATCTCACAAGAAATGTATTTTTAAAAATATAAGTCAGAATGTCATAGAACAAAAGTTGGAGGGAAAAGATGGACAGTACAAATATAGTACTAGACAAATGAAATGTTGAAAGATTTAGAAAATCACCTCCAATTCATTTTGGTAAATCTTTCATGAAGGATTTGAGGGAGAATCACAAAAGATGAGAGGGTGTGGAAGATTTATAATCTTTCCCATATAAAGTTATAAAGAATAATCATAGAGGGAACATGAACATGAATTTATCTGAACTCCATGGTGAATTCCATCAGCAACCTCTAAAAGATGAATCTTAATGGTTTTCAGAAAGACAGAATCCATTGGGAGGCAGAGTGTGGCAGATTCTCAGTACAGGAAAGTGCCCACATAGCACTTTGCAAGGGGAGTACGAAGAAAGCAGGGATTACACCAACACAGACCTGAGAGCAGACCACAGAGGAATGAGAATGAGCCCCAGCCAGCAGATTCATCCACCACAAGGGCAATTAGCAGGTGTTTCACCACGGGATAGAGCAACAGTGGGAACTGGGTAAGAGAAAGCACAGGGCTCGTGGAAGTGACAGCAACTTCTCCTGAGGCTATCAGCCCACAGCCTAGATATTTTAAATTTAGCTACCTAAATTTCTGGGAACCAAGATGGCAGAGTAAACCTTAGCTGGTCTAATTCCCCTCCCTGACCCTGAAAACACAGAGATTATTGCCCCAGTGTTAATCCTGAAATAATGGAAGCAGCAGCAGGCTTGGGAGTCCTAGAGGAGTGTGACTCAGGCTTTGCAGAGCCTGAAGTGAAGGGCTGGAGGTGTCCTAACAAGCCCCATTTCATCTAACCAGAGGAGATCCTGAAGCCCAGTGGGGTGGAGGAAATCTGCAAACACCAGCACAACAGGCCACCACCTGCTGAGCCTGCCTAAGCTATAGCCCAGGTACACAGAGCCAGAAACCTGAAGTGGCCAGACCACCCATCCCCTACACCTTACTTTGTGATCCTCAGGGTAACCCAGGGGAAACAATGAGAGTCCTGGCCTTGGCCTCAGTCTAGACACCTAGAGGCTACAGCACACAAAGTCAACAAACAGGCCCCTAGCTCCAAACTTGAGAAGCATGGGTCAGAGCCCTCTGTACCCCAGAAGCAGAAATCCACTTTAAAAGCCAGGAAATAGGCAATCACAATGGACAGAAGCAACCAAAAACAACTGATTCCTAATATTGTGAATGAGAAAAATCACTTTCAGGAGACACCATCAACTCTATATTCACACTTGAGACCACAGAAGGAAATATGGACTGGTCTCAAGCCCAAAAAGCATTCTTGGAAGAGCTTAAGAAAGATTTTAAAAGAAATTAGAGAGGCAGAAGATAAATTGAACAATTCTTTTAAAAATACATTGGCCAAAATGGAAAAAAAAATCTCACTGAATAAAAGAAATCTTTAAAAAGTAAAATTTGTGAACTGGGATGTGAGGTTCAAAATCTAACTGGAGAAAATACCTCCCAAAAAAATGATATCTGAACATACAGAAAAGGAGCTTCAAAAACTAACAGAAGAAAATAATTTTCTAAAAATTAGAATTAGTCAAATGGGAAGCTAATGACTCTATGACAAATCAAGAATAAGTCAAAAAAAACATAAAGATTGTAAAATTTGAAGAAAGTGTAAAAATATCTCACTGGAAAAACAACTTACCTGGAGAACAGATCCAGGAGAGAATTATTAGTTAAGAATTATTGGTCTGCATTTCAGCCATGATGAAAAAACAGCCTGGACAACATTCTCCTAGAGACTGTCAAAGAAAATTGTCCTGAGATCCTAGAATCAGAGGGTAAAATAGTTATCTATATCCTCCTGAAAGAGATCCCAAATTGAAAACTCCAAGAAATATAGTAGCCAAAATTCAAGAACAATAAGGTCAAGGAGAAAATACTGCAAGCAGCCAGAAAGAAACAATCCAAATATTGTTCAACTACAGTTAGGATCACACAGGACCTAGCAGCTTCTACATTAAAAAAAATTGTAGGGATTGGTATATGATATTTCATTAGGTAAAGAGCTTTGACTGCAAGCAAAAATCAACTACCCAGGAAAACTGAGCATAATCTCTCAGGCAAGGAGATGATCATTCAAGGAAATAAGGGACTTTCAGACTTTCCTGATGAAAAATTCAGAGCTCAATGGAAAATCTAATCTCCAAATACAAGAATCAAGAGAGACATAAAAAGGTAAACAAGGAAAACACACACACACACACACACACACACACACACATGCATGCACACGCTCATGCACACACACACACATAACTTGTAATTCAATAAGAGCAAACTGTTTAAATCCCTATATGGGAAGCTGATACCTGACAATATTGAGATTTATATAATTATTGCCACATTTACAAGCGATATACATAAATAGAGGGAGTGGGTATAAACGAACTAATCTGATAATAAAAACCTTATTAAGAGGTACAAATGGATTGTAATTGGGAGAAAAAGAAAGGAGGAGGTAGAAAAGAGCAAATTATGCCACGCAAAGAGGCATAAAACATACTATACTAGAGGGAAAGAAGGGAGGGAGATGAACATCATATGAACTTTATTCCCATTGGTTCTGGTTCAAGGAGGGATTAAAATTATCTAATTATTCTAATATGAAAAGACATAAAAACTCATTCAGTAGAGGGAAAAGAGGGAGGGAGAGGAGTACTATATGAAGTTTAATCATTTGGGGTACAAGGAGGGAATAATGTACTTCGTTAAGTATAAAAATCTATTATGCCCTATAGGTAGTAGGACGGGCAAGGGGGGGAAAGAAAGCATGGTTAGAAGGGAGGGAAATAGTAAGTGGGAAGGGTAGGTAAAGGGAGGGAAGTGCATAGGGATTCGATATTGAGGGAGGTGATGGCCAACAGGAAAACTCTTAAGGAGGGGAAGGGAGAAGGAAGAAATAAAAACATAAACAGGGGAGGGAATAGGATGGAGGGAAAGACACAGATAGTAATCATAACTGTGAATGTGAATGGGATGAACTGTCTCATAAAACAGAGATGGATAGCAGAATGGATTAAAAATCATAATTCTACAATATTCTGTCTACAAGAAACACATTTGAAACAAGGGGATATGCACAGGTTAAAGGTAAAAGGCTGGAGTAGAATATATTATGCTTCTGTTAAAGTTAAAAAAAATCAGTGGTAGCAACCCTTACCTCAGATAAAGCAAAAGCAAAAATAGATCTAATTAAAAGAAATAAAGGAATAAATTATATCCTGTTAAAAGGCACCATCTAGAAGGAAGCAATATCATTACTTAACATATATGCACCAATTGGATATGCACCAAATCCCTAGAGGAGAAGTTAAGGGAATTAGAGAGAGAAATAGATAGAAAAACAATACTAGTGGGGGACCTCAATCTCCCCCTATCTGAACTTGATAAATCTAAGCTCAAAATAAACAAGAAAGAAGTTAAGGAGGAAAATCGTATCTTAGAGGAGATAGATATGGTAGACTTCTGGAGAAACCAGAATGGGGATAAAAAGGAAGATACCTTCTTCTCAGTGGTACATGGCACATATACAAAAATTGACCATATTCTAGGGCATAAAATCCTCAAAATTCATTGCAGAAAGACAGAAATATTAAATGTATCCTTCTCAGATCATGATGAAATAAAAAATCATATGCAATAAAGGGCGAAAAAATAGACTAAAAAGTTGGGGACTCAATTTTTTAATAATCCCAATAAAAATATTGGGAACTCAATAATTTAATCTTAAAGAATCAGTGGGTCAAACAAGAAATTATAGAAACAATCAGTAACTTCATTCAAGAGAATGTCAATAATGAGACAACATACCAAAACTTCTGGGATGCAGCAAAAGAAGTTCTTAGGTGAAGTTTTATATCCCTGAATGCATAAGTGAATAAAATAGAGAAAATGGTGATCAATAAATTGGGTATGCAACCTAAAAAGCTAGAAAAAGAACAAATTGAAAACCCCCAATTAAATACTAAATTAGAAATGCTGAAAACCAAAGGAGAGATTAATAAAATTGAAATGAAGAAAACTATTGAATTAACAAATAAAACTAAGAGCCTGTTTTATGGGAAAAGCAATAAAATTGATATATCTTTAGTAAATATGATAAAAAAATAAAATAAAGAAGGAAACCAAATTACAAGTATCAAAAATGACAAGGGTGAATCTACCTCCAATGAAGAAGAAATTAAAACAATACTTAGGAATTTTTAGCCCAATTGTATGCACATAAATTTGACAATCTTTGTGAAATGGATGAGAATTTACAAAAATATAAGTTGCCCAGATTAACTGAACAAGAAGTAAATTATTTTAATAACCCCATCTTAGAAAAATAAATTAAACAGGCCATTAATAAGCTCCCTGGGAAAAAAATCACCAGGGTCAGATGGATTTACTAGCAAATTCTGTCAAACATTTAAAGAACAATTTATTCCAACACTTTATAAACTATTTGGAAAATTTGGAGGAGTCCTACAAAATTCATTTTATGACACAAATATGGTACTGATGCATAAATCAGAAAGAAACAAAAAAGAGAAATAAAATTATAGACCAATGTTCCTCATGAATATAGATGCAAAAAATGTAAATAAAATATCAGGGAAAAGACTACAGCAACTTATCACAAGAATAATATATTTTGATCAGGTAGAATTTATTCCACGAATGCAAGGATGGTTCAACATTAGGAAAAACATCAGTATAATTGCTCATATTAACAATAAAACTAGCAGAAACCATATGATCATCTCAATAGTTGCATTAAAGTCTTTTGACAAAATACAACACCCATTCCTATTAAAAACACCAGAAAATATGGGAATAAATGGAGTCTTCCTGAAAATAATAAATAGCATCTATCTAAAACAATCAGCAAGTATTATATGTAATGGGGATGAGCTAGAAGCATTTGCAATAAGATCAAGGGTGAAACAAAGATGTCCACTTATCACCCCTCTTATCCATTCTGGTACTAGAAATGTTATCAGTATCAATAAGAGAAGAAAAATAAATGGAAGGAGCCAAATTAGGCAAAGAAGAGACTAAACTATCAAGGGATTGTAGAACTGAATGTTGTAAATTAAAAGCAAATTAATTAATTAATTAATAAAAAAGAGAAAACATAGAAGATGATTGGGCAGATTGGACAAAGAAGAATCATGATTTATGGGCACTGTATGAAGACATTGCCCCCCCCCCCATCAATAAGTTAGAGATCTATTCAAGTACTCGTATTGCATCATGGTATCAGCTAGAAAGACTGTCTGCAACAGAAGATGATGACAAATCTCAGAATCCCATGGGACACAGAGTGATTGGGATTCCTTTGAAATTTATCCTGCTCCTGGGAATCCCCAACATCTTCTCCCCTGCCTTTGGACTAAGAACCACTCTGACACCATACACAATGGTGATAGGATCAAAGGCTTTTGCATTGTTGAGCAGTGTATCCGATGCTATTATGTCATCCTCTGATCTCTGTGGGCACTAATCCAAAGTTTATTACATAGGAGATTCATTAGTGCTGCTTAAACCTGAGTCCCTAAGGATTGTTTTCTTTGTACCCTCAGGTCATCTTAAAGCACCTAGAGCAGATTAAGCAGATAAAATGAATGTCATTTGTTGTCATTAATGGTAAATTGATAAGAAAATCTATTTCATAACCCAGACAAATCATAACTCTTATTCTAAAAAAAAAAAAAGAAATAGATTCAAATATTACCTTTTTTATACTAGGCCTGCCTTCTTTGCAGGTCAAAGAGTATACAGATATATGACTAAGAAATGGGAAATCATCACAGGACAGTCTGTGTTTGCAGGAGTCTTGGTTGTAGAAACAGTGTGACCAGAAATTTCCATGTAGTTAACATTTTGGGATTAAAACCAGAAAAGAGTTCAGAGACTATATCATCCAAACCATTAATTTATAAATAAGGAAACTGAGGATCATTCAAGAAATGCAATTTACCCAAAATAACACATAATAATGAACATAGCTGGGTCTTAAAGACTTCAAATCTAGTAATTCTTTCATTAAACCATGCTGACTCTACTCACTATTGCTCAGCATTGAGTCATACCAGGAACCTTTGGTGCTACTCTATCCTATGAAATCAGAAAACTGACAGAAAAGTAAGTATGGGAATGGATTTCCATGTCATGAATTTTCATTTTGGATTTCTAAGGATGAAAAGTATGGGACTCTGAAAAAATCCAAGATTGAGACAAATAATATGAATGTTTCAGTGTTGTTTTTCTACTAAATGGTACACTTTTCCATTAAATGATAAAAACTTTGAATTTCACCCCTTAGATAGGGACAAGTGAGTCAGCTTTAGAGATAGGGAATTAAATGCTTGCTTCTGTGCTTTGAAGCTCCTTTGTCTTCCTAGCTCTACTCCATCCAAAGATATCACCTCTCTTTTCCAACTGTGTACTTATTGAAATTCTGCAGTTAATGGTGATTCTTTTGGACTACTCCACTCCCAAATTTAAAATGCACCAACCCTTGTATGACAGAGTGGTTTATGGGCAATAACAAAGGAATATTAATTGGTTAAGAACCTTTCTTTCTGAAATGGCTCATTTGACCATAGTAGAGAGAAAACGTAAATATTATAATAACAAAGAGCTAGATCCCTAGATGCTTTCAGTACCTGCTTTACTATAGGGATAGCTGCTTCCAGCTGTGTATACTCTGAAATTTACAAGGCTTTTCCAGAAACATATTAATATCACCTACCCACTCCTGCAAAACAAAGGACAAAATTATTTAATTTCACTGCTTTTTTGTATCTCTGGTTACAGACTTATTTTTCCCCTACCAAAAAATAAAATAAGCACAATTCGTTACCTTAAAAAAATGAGAAGTAGGAGATAACATTTTGATTTGGATGCTTACACAGAGAAAAATGTAGTAGCCAAATCTTTGCCTTTCTGGAGTACTATGTATACCAGTATACATTCCTCACTCTCAAATAATACCAATTCAGTCCACAAATGTTCATAAAAAGGTACTGTTCATTCATTCAACAAACGTTTTCTTAAATACTTCCTATCTCATAAGCACTGTATTAAGGGCTGGGGATTCAGACACAAATACAAAATAGTTCCTGTCCTCAAAGAACTGATATCCATTTAAAAGGAAACAACACATAGGTAGAAATTTAAATACAAAATATATCTAAAGTCATTTCTGGAAGCCAGGACACAAGCAAGTGAAGATAAAGAGAAGCATCATGGAGGAGACAGCCCTGGAGAGGAATTTGAAGGAAGCTATGCACTCCACAGAATGAAGGAAGGGAGTGAGTAAATTACAGGACTGTGAAACAATCTATTCAAAGACAAGAAGATGGCACCTTGAACATCATGTATAAGAGCATGTAGAGCTGTTTTTCTGGAATCTAGAGAATTAGTGAGACTAATATACAATCAACACAGAAAGGGAGGCTGAAGTCAATTGGGAAGGGCTTTAAAAGCCAAATAAAGAAGCCAGTATTTTGCCCCAGAGGCAAGACAGAGGCACTGTATCTTCTTAAGCAGAGAAGGGACATGGTCCAATATTTGCTGGACAAATATCACTTTGATAGCTGCATAGAAAATGTAGTGGGAAGGGGAAAAACTCTGAGGCACATATACTGATGAGGACCAAATAAGATGATATAATATTCAAAGTGAGAGATGAGAGCCAGTCAACATAATAGCTATGTAAGTAAAACAAAGGGGATGAATGGGAGATATGCAGTAGAGGTTAAATAAGTAAGATGAATGAAGGAAAATACAGAGGTGAGGATGACTCCTATGTGCCAAAACAATGACTTGAAAGACAGTGGTGTCATTGAGAGACATGGGAAAACCTAATAAAGTGGAATATTTGGGCCTAAAGATGATGGCCGCTTCATAAATAGTGAGTTTCTGAAGACTAAAATGCATCGAGTTGGAAATGGCTTCAATACTCAGGAAAAAGACTGTGCTGGATATAATGAAGAGTGAAGGAGGGACATTTGTGGGTGACTATGAGATTAAAGGACTGGCCATGTTTATTTGTTATTTAATTGGAATGACAAAGTTGATTTACTAGAAAGTCATGGTGTCTGAGAAGATATTAGAGGTAAATTTTAATTCTCAACTATAAGGGTAAGGGACAAGGTTGTGAGATTTGCATGAGACATGAAGTTACTTGAGAAAGGAGGAAGAATTCCTTAGTCACTAGAAGGTATTGGTCAACAGGATTTAAATAGGATGATACGTTTGTATAGAGATAATTTCAGAAGAGTAGATGCTGCTGAGAGTGGAAGAGGAATAGTATAGAAGTGGTAGTGAGGAGCAATTAACATGTTAACACCTCTGATACAAGTGCATGGGGATACCTTGATAAAGGTATATAAAAAACTGAAGAGGGTGACCAGGAATGCAATGTATTTTGGAATAAGTCAGGTTTTCGGAATTGTAGATTTACAGGAGTAACTTCAGAATAACAGGATGAGCAAAAGGAGAATTTATTCCCAATAAAATGAGGGATCCAAAGGGAATAATGTAAAGGGAGGATACATTCCATGCATGGGGAACAACCATGGAATAGGGGCACAGGTGGCTTGTTGTTTGAAGGAAAAAACCAAATACAATAGTATAACAGGACTGGAGAATATGCAGAATGGTAGTAAGAAGACTAAAAATAATAAGGGGCTGGGTCATGAAAGTCTTTAAAAGCCAAAGAAAGGATTTTATATTTGATCTTTGAGACATCAGGGAGTAATTGGAGTTTATCAAGTGGAGGAGGGAGAAGGAAATGGAAGGACCTGTGCTTCTGTAAAATCACTTTGCTAGTTGAGTGAAGGATAGATTGGAATAGGGACAGACTGGAGGTACAAACACTAACCTGAAAGTTATTGCAATATCTAAGCATGAGCAAATGAAAGTCCACATCAGGGTGATGGCCGTGTCAGAGGAAAGATGGAGGCAAAGGGGAGATGTGAGACTTGATAACAGTTGTATACATAGGTTATGTGAGGTTATATCCATTTTGCATCCTATACATAGGCTAGTGAGAAGTTGAAAACCAAGGTTGCAAAGCCTGGATTGTTGGGAGAATAGTGATGTCCCCAATAGTTTTGGAAAAGGTGGGGGAAGGAGGAAAAGATAATGTTGAGTCCTACTTTGGACATGTTGAGTATAAGTTATAAATGTCCAAAAGGTGGTGATGTAGGACTTAACATCAGTACTGAGATTGAGGCTCAGTAGGTAGGTCTGAGGATCATCAACCTAGAACAGATAGTTGAACCTATGGGAAATGATGTGATCACTAAGAGAGATGATATACACACAAGTACTTAATCTGAGGTCCACAGAACCTCAGCAGTATTATGGATAGATTTAAGGGGATCTGTGACCTTTGATAGCAAAGTATTTTTCTTTTTTTTGCTTTATTAATTATTTTGTTTACTTTTAGTTTACAAGATTCAGTTCCACAGCCCCTTGAGTTTCAAATTTTCTCTCCCTCCTTCTCCTTCCCCCACCCCCAATGGCAGCATGAAATCAAATATAGAATCTGCACATACTTTGACATTACACATTAGTCAGGCCATAAAGAATGCTTGTAACCAATGGAATGTAAAATTGGAAAGTGGAAAAAAAAACAAGAAAAAGAAAGAGAGCAGGTAGTTTGCTTCAATTTGCATTCAAACTTTGTTCTTTCTAGCTCTTTCTCTGAATGTAGACACCTCTTTCCCTCATCAGTCTTTTGTAGCTGTCTTATAACCTTGCACTGCTGAGAAGAGTCCAGTCTATCAAAGATGGTCATAATGTATACATTGTGTCTGTAATTGTGTACAAATTTTTCCAGGTTCTGCTCTTCTCACTCAGCATCAGTTTGTATAAGCCTATTCAGGGAAATATGAAGTCCATCTGCTCTTCATTTCTTATAGCACAATAGTATTCCATTATATTAATATACCACAACTTGTTTAGCCATTCTCCAACCGATGGGAATCCCCTAAATTTCCAATTCTTTGCCACCACAAAAAGAGCTGGTATAAATATTTTCGTACATATAAGTCTTCCTCCCACTTCCATAAACTCTTTGGGATACAATCCTAGAAATGGTATTGCTGGGTCAAAGGGTATGCAATTATTTATAGCCATTTGGGCATAGTTCCAGATTGCCCTCCAGAATGGTTGAATCAGTTCACAACTCCACCAACAACGCCTTAGTGTTCCAATTTTTCCACATCCTCTCCAGCATTTGTCATTTTACTGTTTTGTCATCTTAGCCAATCTGACCAGTGAGATATGGTACCTCAGAGTTGTTTTTATTTGCATTTCTCTTATCAATAGTGATTTAGAGCAATTTTTCATATGCTTATAGATATTTTTAATTTCTTCCTCTGAAAACTGCCTCTTAACATCCTTTGCCCATTTATCAATTGGGGAATGACTTGCATTCTTATAAATTTGACTCAATTCTGTGTATATTTTTAAAATGAGGCCTTCATCAGAGACACTGGTTGTAAAAATTCTTTCCCAGTTTTCCACTTCCCTCTTAATCTTGCTTACATTGGCTTTGTTTGTACAGAAACTTTTCAATTTAATGTAATCAAAATTATCCATTTTACATTTTATAATGCTCTCTAATACTTGTTTGGGAATAAAGTCCTCCCTTCTCCATAAGTCTGACAGGAAAACTATTCCTTACTCTCCCAGATTGCTTACAATATCATCCTTTATATCTAGATTGTGCACCGATTTAGATTTGATTTTGGTATACAGTGTTAGATAGTGGTCTATGCCCAGCTCCTGCAATGCTATTTTCCAATTTCCCCAGCAGTTTTTGTCAAATAGTGAGTTCTAATCCTCAAAACTGGTGTCTTTGGGTTTATCAAACAGTAGATTACAATAGTCATTGACTGCTGAGTCTCGTGTACCCAATCTATTCCATTGATCCACTACTCTATTCCTCAGACAGTACCAAGTAGTTTTGAGGACTGCTGCTTTATAATACAGATTTAAATCTGGTATGGCTAGGCCACCTTTTTTAGTATTTCTGTTCATCAATTCCCTTGAAATTCTGGACCTTTTGTTCTTCCAAATGAATTTTGTTATTATTTTTTCTAGCTCTATATAGTAATTTTTTTTGTAGATTGATTGGGATGGCACTAAATATGTAGTATCATTTAGGGAAAATTGTCATTTTTATTTTATTAGCTTGACCCAGCCATGAGCAGCTCATGTTTTTCCAATTAGTTAGATCTGACTTTATTATTTTAAAAAGTGTTTTGTAGTTGTGTTCATATAGGTCCTGGGTTTGTTTTGGCAGGTAGAGTCCCAAATATTTTATAATGTCTCCAGTAACTTTAAATGGGATCTCTCTTTCTATCTCTTGCTGTTGGATTATATTAGAAATATATAGGAATGCTGAGGGTACATGTGGGTTTATTTTATATCTTACAACTTTGCCAAATTTATTTATTGTCTCAAGTAGTTTTTTACTGGATTCTCTAATTATATTATCACATCATCTGCAAAAAGTGATAGCTTAGTCTCTTCTTTGACTAATTTGATTCCTTTAATTCCTTTTGCTTCTCTAATTGCTATGGCTACATTGCTATATTTCTAGTACCAGACAATAAGAGAGGTGATAAGTGGAAATCCTTGATCTTATCGGAAATGCTTCTTGCTTATCCCCATTACATATAATACTTGCTGATGGCTTTAAATGGATGCTACCTATTATTTTTAGGAAGACTCCATTTATTACTATACTTTCTAGTGTTTTTAATAGGAATAGATGTTGCATTTTGTCAAAAGCCTTTTCTGCATCTATTGAGATGATCATATGGTTTCTGCTAGTTTTATTGTTAATATGAGCAATTATACTGATGT